>NW_027643506.1:0-289106 GCF_032717465.1 Coenobita brevimanus
TGGGGACCTCCTAGTAAAGACATTCAACTCAGCTCAGGTTAAAGACTTGCTAAAGCAGCTCAAGTTTCACTGCCATGATATCGAAGCCAAGATCCCAAAATCCATGAATTCCTGCAAGGGTGTTATCACTTGCAGGGATCTCATGGTGATGAGTGAGGAAGAGATCATACAGGAACTTGCTCAGCAGGATGTAATTGATGCCAGATTCATCACTCGTTATCAGGAAGGCGTAAGGACGAAGACAGCCACTGTTGTCCTCACTTTTGGCAAAGTTTTTCTACCTACAAATGTCAAAGTAGGATATGAAATTGTAAATGTAAGACCGTACATCCCGAATCCCCTTCGTTGTTCAAAATGTCAGCTCTATGGACATCATGAAAAGGCTTGTCGGGCTTCCAACATCGTGTGTGGCAAGTGTGCGGCTGTAGGTCACTCTGCTGACAACTGTACATCCGAGACTGAGTGCTGCTTTCACTGTAAGGATGCTCACTCCACTTCCTCGAGGGTTTGTCCCAAGTGGAAGGAGGAGAAAGAGGTCTGCACTGAGAAAGCGACTGAGGGCATTTCCTTTTACGATGCAAGGAAGAAGGTGAAGGAGTTGCATGGAACTCCCAAGCCTAATATCTCCTATGCATCGGCGGTTGTGTCCCGTCCCGTGATGTGCACCGTTGAGACACAGACTGACCTAACATTCGCTCCTCATGCCCCACGCCCTACCTCTCAGTCTAAGCCTCCTATACGTTCCAACTCTCTTACGGACATCCCTGTTGCTACATCATACTCTCATGCTGCCGCTGCTCCTTCGCAGTGAGTGCGGCCAAAACAGAAGCCTGACAAGTCTGACAAAATTAATTTGACCACCCTCACTAAGCAGTCACGTCCTCATGTCCTTCCCGCTCCTGGTCCAGCAAGGGAGAGAAAGAATAGCTCTTCCTCAGTGGAGTCTGGAAGCCTTATCAATTCTAGGCATGACTCATTTGTCATATTTTCAGATTCAAAATCAGCCCTTCAGGCAATTGCATCTTACACTACGGACTCTCACGAGAACCAGGGCAGCATCGTTAATAAGTTGCATTCATGCAACAAGTTATTCACACTATCTGGGTGCCTGGTCATTGTCGTATCTACGGCAATGAGCGGGCTGACTTACTTGCAAAGTCGGCTGTGGAGCTCGAGGAGACTTGGGACGTTCCTCGTGATCTACGGTCGTCTCTCTCTCTCGTTAAGAAATCAATAAATCTTCTGTGGCAAGGTCAGTGGACCAGACTAAATATTCCAACTTGTAAGCCGTACCTGGGCGACTGGGACACTGCCAACCGTCCCAGTCGCCTGGAAGAAAAAGTGTTGGCACGGTTACGGCTCAATGCCACCATTTTAACCCACATGAAACCTTATATGGAAAGACGCTTCCCACCGCACTGTGACATCTGTAATGCGGTGTTATCTATCAGTCATATCATCCTGCGCTGTCGGCGATTTATTCGTGAACGTGCTTCACTTATAAATTACTGCGGCGCAGCAGACGTCCCCTTCACCCTTTCCACCATCCTGGGTGATGGGGACAATGTTATGACTGATAAATTGATGGCTTTCTTGAGAGAGACCGGACTGATCAGAGTGATGTGACTTTTTTACTGTGTGGTTATGGTTTTTATGAACAGTAAATATGTATATATTGTAATATTAATTAGGGTTGACAGTTGACATATTTTAAATAGTTCCTCCTCCCACCGATCCATTTCTAATATAGATGTCCCCTACATTAAGCCAAGTTCCTCGCCTGACAGTCACCAGCTGATGAGTGCAAGTGTGCAATATAGGAAGGTATTGGGCACTTGCAGTCGATGGTGGTCTGCTGGGCGAGGTTCTTCGCTTTTCGTACAAATTGTGTAAACACATTATACCATCTTGCTTAAGTTATTCTAATTAGGGACGACAGCTGACGTATATGGAAATGTTCCTGACTCGTCTGGTTCCCTTTCATATATTGATGGCCCCTATATTAGGTTGTGCCTCGACTGACAGTCACCAGGTGATGAGTGCAGGTATGTAATGTGCAGGTATGTAATGTAGAAAGGTATTACATATCTGTAGTCGATGGTGTTCTCTTGGTCGAGGCTTTTTGAACATTAGTGTAGGTCTAGTTATTTGTCTCTTAGGATCTAGTATAGGTTAGTGATTTGTCTGTTAGGTGGTTAGTTTTAGGGTATTTATATTAGGTATTTTTGATTATAAGTAATATAAGGTTAAAATATAAAAAATAAATAAAAATAATAAAAATAAAACTACAAAAAAATAATAAAATAAAAATTATTATATATATATATATATATATATATATATATATATATATGTACGTGTGCATGAAAGTGTGTATGTTCATATGTATGGATGTGTGTATGTATGTATGTATGTATATATATATGTTTGTATATATATGTATATATGTGTCAATATATATACATATATATATATTTGCCTCAATGACCAGAGGCTCCGGCCTCAATGGTCGATAGGAAAAAAAAAAAAAAAAAAAGCTGCTTCCTAAATCATGTATTCGCGTCTGCCGACAAGTTGCTAAGTGAGGTGTGTGTGTGTGTGTGTGTGTGTGTGTGTGTGCGGGATGTTGAGCCGGCAGAGAGGACTAAACCAGAGAACGTCGGCTGCACGATCAGGCTGAACACGAATGAGAGGAAACTTTATCGCGATCAGGTGGTCATCGACAGCTGGCGGCCGGCTCCTTTCAAGGTGAACCACAAAGAAGACATGTTGCAATCATGTCGTGGAACATTAATGGGGTTCGTACAAAGTTAGAAAAGCCCAATGTACTGTACTGGCATTGTTAATGAATTACGATGTGATAGGGTTGAATGAAGTGAAAACTAGTGATCGTATCTCTCTACCTGGCTATGTTTGTTATAGAGACACTGTGAGGTCAGACGGACATAGAGGGGGCACAGTGGTACTGGTAAAGCGTTGTTTACAGTCATCTGTGATGGGTGTAGACTGTAAAATGAAAGACCAAGTTTGGCTCAGATTGTCCCTATTGAGCACTGTGCTCTTGGGGTTTGTGTATATACCCCCTACAGATTCGCAGTACTTTAATCCTAACAGTTTCAGTTATATACAAGAGAAAATCATATGTGGAAAAGAGGAAAATTGTAATGTTCTACGAATGGGAGACCTGAACACACGTTTTGGTACTGGTGTTCAAAGTATTTAGTGAATTTACTTGTCCCTGGATCTGATTATTTCACCTACCCTGAGATTCCTGAGCAAATTAATTTGCCTAATGAGAATGCAAATACTATGACTACTGTATGTGTAGAACAAAATTTAGTGGTGGTAAATAACTTGAAATATGGTGAAAAACATTATAAGAGCAATCTGACGTATAGGAAACATAATGAATGGATTTCTGAAGTAGATGTGTGTATTGCTTCTACCAATATTTTAAACTGCATTTAAAGTTTCACTGTGAATAATGGTCTTGATATTCCATCGCATCACGCCCCCATAGCGGTTGCTCTGTCCCCCCCTGTGGTGGATAGGGTGTGCCTTGGTGTGCGGGCGGGTTCGCTTGGTGATCATGCAGTTTTGTATTGAAGTTGTAAGAAGAAGAAATCTCGGTTAAAACGTCCTATAAAGTTTTGTGATGTTCACATCGAAAACTTGATTGGGGACCTTTCTCGATTCGATATTCCCCAGTTTGATCCTGTCATTGATACTAATGTGAGCCAAATGGCCGATATTTTGTACAGGTGTGCTAGTGCCAGTCGGTGTGCTCAGGTGACTGTGCCAGAGGATGTCACAGTGAGCAGGTGGGAGAGACTCTTAAATGATATGGATGACAGGTGTATGTGGAAAGCTATAGACTGGCGTGGGGAGTATAGAGATGATAGTGATGATTCCGACGGTTATAAAAAACCCACAAATGAGGATTTCAAAGCCTTTTTTGAGGAGGTATATAACCCACATGATGCTGAACCTATAGTACCTACTGAGTTTAATACAAATGTAACCAAACCAGTTCTTGATGATGACATAGAATTTGATGCGGTTGTGCGAGAAATACATAGATTAAAGCAAGATAAAGCGTGTGGGCCTGATGGGATAAGCCCAGGAATTATAAAGTTTTTACCAGACCAGTGGATACACTTTATTTTAGCGTTGTTTAATGCAGTCTTTTCCTCTGGCTCTTATCCCACATCCTGGCAGTTGGCCCGTGTGGTTACGATATTTAAGAAAGGTAACAGATCATTACCCAAGAATTATCGTGGTATAAATATTATAAAGTGTTTGGCAAAGCTGTATGGCATGGTGCTATCAACTCGGTTAAGTATGTGGTTTGTTCCGTATCGGGAGCAGGCAGGGAGTCAGGAGGGCCAGGGCTGCATTGAGCATGTGGTGGCACTTAGACTGTTAATTGATTTGGCCTGCAGGAGAAAGCATAAGTTATTTGTTTGCTTTGTCGATTTTTCAATGGCATACGACCGGGTCCCTCGCGCCAAATTGTTTCGCATGTTACGTGAGTTGGGGTGCGGGTCGCGAATGTTAGCGGCGCTGGTGGCGATATACGGGGTTACTTTGAGCATTATTGGGACAGCCATTGTAACATCCAGGGTCGGCGTCAGACAGGGGTCCCCAACATCTTGTTTATTGTTTATCATTTTTGTAAACAGCATGATTATGTTGATAAAGTCCAATTGTGGGCCAGATGGTTTTTTACAGTGGCTTCATCTCCTTGTCCTTATGGACGATACTGTTCTTCTCTCGACAACGCGACGCGGGACGGAACATAAACTTACATTTCTGAATCAGTTCTGTGTAAATAATGGCATGGTTGTGAAAAATATTAAGACCAAGTTCTTTGCAATCCATGCGTCAGTGAGCGATCGTGGGCCATTCTGCGTTGGTGATATGGTCGTGCAGTGGTGTGACAGGTATGTGTATCTGGGCAGTCTGTTCACAAGCGACGGGACCCTGTCGTCCGCCATTACCGCCCACGCACAAGCAAAAATGTGCCACATTCTGAAATTTGTGTCATTTTTGGAAAAGAATATAGACATATCATTTTATGTTAAAAAGAAAATGTTTGAAGCAGCCTTAATGTCAACATCCCATATGGCTGTGAGTCCTGGTTTTATGGGAACTTGAGGCCAATGGAAAAATTGTATAACTGGGGTATTAAACAGCTGCTGGGAGCTCGTATGACGGCGTGCACGGACGTTTGTTACGTGGAACTCGGGTGCCCGCCACTGAAATCTTTAGTACTAGCAAGGCAAAGGAAGCTTTTCCAGCGACTGTGGTGGGGGGGGAGACGAGGTATGCCTGATGACCCGTGGGTGCACGCCGTCAGGCTGACCATGGCGGCTAACACACCAACAAATAAACACATTAAGAGTTTAATTAATAATTCTGTTGATGATGTTAAAGTCGGCATTGAATCTTTCAAGCAATCAATTTCTAACTCTACATCTTCTAGAAGCCTAATTTTTAATGTGTTGAACCCTACCTTAACAGTTCACGAGATTTATAAATGTCGTGGTAAAACTAGTGAGGTACACAGAATGGCATTTAGTCGGCTGCGGGTAATCAGTCACAACCTGGCTATTGAGACGGGCCGTTGGAATCGGCGTGGACTGGGACGTCTCCCGGTAGCAGAGCGGTTCTGTCCATTTGGTACTGTGCAAACAGAGTTGCATGTACTGGAGGTGTGTCCACTGACTCAGCACATACGTACAAGATATAACTTTATATCCTGGAGTCAAATCATTGGTGACGATGTTTAGTTTCCTATTGAGGAGATAGTGTATAAGGTCCTTTCCTGTTTTGGCTAGTGTGTACTATAATGTTTACCATAACCTATGTTATTTAAAGTGTATTTAATTCATTTTGTATGCTCTTATTCTAACCATGATATATCACTGGGAAATTTTTTTTCGTAAAAAACGTGATTGGTGAAATTGTAGTTACATTTCTAATCAGAAGTGTAATGATTTCCATCTTTCATTAAGGCTATAGAGATGCACTGATCAACCCTTTAATACTTCGCTTGTTTTGTGGACCATAATTGTTTGCTAATATCTGATGTACTGCTTATCATTACCATGTTAAGGTTTATTGTTGCTTGAAATGTTGTATGTGTAACTGGATATTGTGGTCAATAAATACTTACTTACTTACTTACTTACTGTGTGTGTGTGTGTGTGTGTGTGTGTGTGTGTGTGTGTGTGTGTGTGTGTGTGTGTGTGTACAAAACGATATTAACCAGCCTTATGCAAAAATATACCGTTAAGAAAATCTTTGACTAGTGGGAGGTGCCTGAGTGTTACCATGGCAACCTCTCACACCACCAAAGTTACATACACACATTACCCCATTAGCAAGTTCCACTAGAGAGCATTGTGTGTGTGTGTGTGTGTGTGTCTGGTGTGTGTGTGTGTGTGTGTGTGTGTGTGTGTGTGTGTGTGTGTGTGTGTGTGTGTGTGTGTGTGTGTGTGTGTCCATGGGGATATGGCTATGTAACGTGGATCTGCATGTGTGTAAGTGCAGTACTGTGTGGGACGGTGTGGCCTTATGTGTCCAGGGATAGCTGTATATTGTATATATGAAGGTATGGCTATGTATACTGAAAAAAAAACTGTGTGTCGGGTTATGGATATGTATATGTAGATGAATCGACATTTGTCAAGATGTAATAGTGTACGAATGAGTGGAGGTGGGACTACGTGTGTTGAGGTGGAACTACGTGTGTGGAGGTGAGGTTGAGGTTACGTAGGTGAAGGTAGGGCTACGTGTGGAGGTTTGGATATGTAGAGGAGTGGGTGTTTGTGTGGAGGGATGGCGTGTGTCCTTGGAGGCGAGGCTGTGCAGAGCTGTAGCTGTGTGTCTGGGGGTGTGATGGGATGCTGGTGTGGTTCTGTGTTTGGTTGCCTTCGTGTCTGTGTCTGTGTTTGTGAACGTGTGCCTGCGTGTGCGTGTATTTATGTGTGTGTGTGTGTGTGTGTGTGTGTGTGTGTGTGTGTGTGTGTGTGTGTGTGTGTGTGTGTGTGTGTGTGTGTGTGTGTGTGTGTGTGTGTGTGTGTGTGTGTGTGTGTGTGTGTGTGTGTGTGTGTGTGTGTGTGTGTGTGTGTGTAAGTGAATGTGTTGTGAGTGGAGGGGGGGTGGGGGTTGTATAGTTTGATGTGGTTGCAGTGTGTGTGTGTGTGTGTGTGTGTGTGTGTGTGTGTGTGTGTGTGTGTAAGCTCACTACTCGTCAAAGGACCTTGGTAATACATAAGAAGACATGCTATTAAAGTTGCGGCACAAATATATTTTAATGTGCTATGATGTCAACTTCTCTCAAAATAACGCCACGCTTCTTCTCCCCTTTCCTGTCTCCTTGCCATGCGTCTGTCTGTCTTCCGTCTGTGTGTCTTTCTTTCTGCCTGTCTCGCTATTGCAAACCACAAACAACTCTCAACTGTCGACAACTTCCTAGAATATCATAGTATCCTGCATTATGCTACATTTTTTCAGGGTAACTTGACCCAGATTTTCGTCCTTTTGCCGCTTACTTCACATGGGCCATTGACAGAAAAGGGCAGCGCTCCGGCTCCTCTTCAATGGCACTTTTTTGTGACTTACATATTCTAGTATTAATCTATTGCTACAACTCAGTATTCAAGTTGGAGAGAGGAAAATTTTAGGCCAAGTTTGAGTAAAATGGGTACAGAATTAATAAAGTCAAACAGCATACCTTTGGTGGGTGCAGTGGGAACAAGGCGACAGATCACAGACAGGAGGACAATGGCGGGATAATGCAGCAAAATCTAACCACCAGCTTATGAAGTGACGCCAACAACACTCGCGTCACACAATCGGTTGAAACACCCGTCCACTTTATCACTAAACACCTGTGGTTCTGAAGTATGATAACAGAAAATAAAATAATCGCGTAGACGTTATGTAGCCTACTGATGCACTCTCTCCACGGAGTCTGCTTCTGACGTTCTGTTTATTGCTTGTTCATCACAATGCTTCGAAATTGATGAGCCTCTCACTCGGACATGACGACCGACTGAACCTTTATCCTTGTCTTGTACCCCTGACCTTTTACTGAATGCTATAAAAAAAACGAATTACTTCATCCTAACCTAACTCAAAGTCTAATGACAGAGATGATCTGCTCGCTTGACTTCCCCGCGCACCTTTTGTGACACCACAGATTAAGTCGGGTTGGGCTTCCTATTCAGAGAAAGCAGTAATATGGATCGGTAACTGCGAAAAATTAGTCACTGTCCACTGACTCCTCCTGCTTGGATTCCAGCGACAACGTTCCCGAGTTCGTAAGGGTTTGTATAGAATAGTAAATTCAAAATCTAAATAAAGAAATAAGATAATCTGCTGACTTTTCCTTATAATCTTGCTAACAGACAGGCAGGCAGTCAGGGAGGCAGAAAAGGCAGACAGGCAGGCGGTCAGGCAGGCAGACAGACTGATAGACAGATATATAAACCTGGCCAAACACATAGCTTCATCGGGCTCTCTCGGTTGACTGTAATAACATCCACTAGTAGCAGAAACAACGATTTTTTTTTTTTCTGGTCGCTTTTCTGATTACATATTTTGTTTTCAGCCATACTCGTACCAGATCACGTCAGTTAACAATGATGTGCGTATCTGAGGATTAATAAAGCTTTAATTATATTTTGTATGAGAGAAAAATGCAGTGAAAATATCGATGGTACCCCCAACAGTCTAATACCACAGCCTTCTCCCATTCGCCTCTGTCTACGTTTTTTCCTTTAACCATTCTTTTCCCCAAATGGAGAGTTGTGGCAGACTCCTGTATTCCATAAACTAGCAAGTTATTCGTTCCATGTACAGATTATTATGCAAAAATCTAGATCGTCATTGGCCACGAGAATTTAGGTAAAGAGATTTTGAAGTGATGTAGGGGCTGAGAACCCTCTATCTTGACTGCTTTTGGGCTGGGAGTTTCCTGTTAGTTAATATTAAAAAAAGGTAATTACACAAGATACCAGTTATTTATTTGATGACATGCTCAGGTTAGGAGAGAAACTCAGACATAATTGTATTTCACGTTTATTTGTATCAACATCTACACTTCGTGGCTTTGGAAAGACAATGTTAGGTCGTTTCGAAGACTGGTGAGTAGAGAGGGACTGGCGGGGATGTGTGGTGGTGTGGGGCGGGATATGGTGACACACTGCAGTAAAGAAATGCCACATAGCTCTCTGTTGGCTGCTCCTGTTACTGGCCGTTCGTTACCCCTGCGAAAGGAATAATATCTTAGTTAACCTTCACTGCCACAGATCTTTAGTATTATATAAAATCGTCTTGAGACAGTAAGAATAAAATAAAAAAGTATGTTGTAGGATTCATTGGGGTAATCATATCACAACCGGGGTCTTCTATGCCATGTTGTACTGCATGTGACTTTGGAGACATTGTAAGGTGTGGCTGTGTGGAAGTGCAGCTATGTGCAGGTCTGTGTGTGTGTGGGGGGGGGTGCGTCATAGAGAGAGAGAGATAGAATTTACATGTCCACATACGTAAATGCTTGAGTGCATTAATCTTTTTCCGAGCATCACTGAGTCCATTCACCTGTGTGTGTGTGTGTGTGTGTGTGTGTGTGTGTGTGTGTGTGTGTGTGTGTGTGATGTCCCCATGGTTGTTCAATATATATATGGATGGGGTGATGAGAGAAGTGAAAACACGAGTAATGGGGACAAGGATGGCGTTGGTAATGAATGGTGATGGATGGAATATCTCAAATTTGTTGTATGCTGATGATGCATGGTGTGGCATGAAAATGAAAAGTCAAGAGTGAGAGCAGTGGAGATGGGACTGCTGAGGAATGTATGTGGAGTACAGAGAGTGGATAGGATACAAAATAACGATTCGCGGAAGATGTGGAGTGAGGAAGTCGGTGGACACCAGAATCGAAGAGAGTGTACTGAGATGGTATGGTCATGTGGAGAGAATGGATAACAATAGAGTGGTGAAAAAGGTATATCTGAGCTAATTTGAAGGAGGGAGGAGGAGAGGTAGGCCAAGGAGAAGGTGGAGAGATATGGTGGATGAGTGTGCTGGGATGAGAGGTATGGAAGTCGGTGAGCCTGGCTGGATGAATGTTGTGAGAAGTGCATAACCAGGAATTTGGCACCCCATTTTAACGTGACAGCGTTCTAATTGACTGTATCAGATAGGTATATGAGAAGCTACAGAACGTGGTGAAAGTTTTTTTGGTTTATCTGATGGAGCCAGGATTCCGGGGGCTTGACTAATGAGTGAATGGAAGCGTGGTCCATTGAACTGGGGAAACTTAGGTTGTCTGGACGTTGCTACTTCTCACCCTGCCGTAGGGTGGTAAAGGAGGTCTAGATGATGATGATGATGATGATGATGATGATGATAATGATGATGATAATGATGATGATGATAATGATGATGATAATGATGATTATGATTATTATTATCATTATTATTATGTGGAGATTGTGAGGCGTGAAAGGACTGAACTTTCTGGTAAGTCTTTTGAGTGTGTGGAAGAGTTTTGTTATCTGGGACACATGTTATGTGCTGGAGGTGGGGCTGGAGCAGCTCTGTGGCTAGAGTGAGCAGTGGTTGGAAGAAGTTCAGGAAGCTGTTGCCTCTCCTGACACTGAGAGGGCTCTCCCTACGTGCTAAGGGGTCTTTGTATGTGGCATGTGTTAGGAGTGTAATGCTGTATGGTAGTGAGACCTGGGCAGTAAAGAGAGAGGATATTCACAGACTCAAACGTACAGAAATGACAATGATTAGGTGGATGTGCAGTGCGTCCCTGAGTGTGAGGCCTGGGGAAGGAGGGGGGGCTAAGTTTGTGACGGAAGAGTTGAGAGGTAGGATTGGACTGGAGTGTACTGGTGGTGTGATGAGGAGGGGTAGATTGAGATGGTTTGGTAGGAAGGATGGGAGTGGAGTGTATTGGTGTGGTGATGAGGAGGGATAGATTGAGATGGTTTGGGAGAATGGATGGGACTGGAGTGTATTGATGTGATGAAGAAGGGTAGATTGAGATGGTTTGGGCATGTGGAGAGGATGGGGGATGACAGTTGGGTGCAGAAAGTGAGAAATGTGAACATTAGAGTTAGGGATGCGAGAAGCAGACCGAAAAAAAAAAAAAAAAAAAAACCGGGGCGAAGTCATTGGGTGCGACCTCATGGATAAGGGACTGAATAGGGAGGCTGCCAGAGATCGAACATCATGGAGAGCCGCCAGTAGGTGACTAAGGCAATGCATGCAAACAGGTTGGAGCGTTTATAAACGAAACGAGACGAAAAACGAAGCGATGATAGTACCGTACAACTGGCCTGGACATGGCACTTGTACTGTAGATGCCACACAACAGTAAAAGTGATTTAATTCTCACCAAACACTACCAGTCTGATGTAGCTATTCAGTCAGGAGATCATTCCAACACTCGAGGTGTTTACTGTGCACGGCCATGTAAGGCAATGCACACACGGGGCTGGAGGTGACTGGGTTGATCACAGAGGACTGGGGTGACCTAGAGGTTCACCTACCACCACAACAGGGAGTCAGAGCTCATGGTACGACACTCCAGCCATTGTGGAAGTGTTGCCACTGAGAGGATATGATAATAAACATAGTGTCAGTGAGGGGCAGCGTCTGTGGCAGCCATCCAACGCGGGTGACGCTAAGCACCCGTGCACACGTCAGTCCTGGCAACACCCTTCACTGGTGCACTTAGGGTACCAGTGCAAGGGGCCAAAAGAACACCGGGGCAAGGTTTGACTGATGATATGATGAGTGACATTATCTGGCTACCCCACACCACCAAGACATGTCACTCAGCAAAACCATACAGGTGATGGAGCACGAGGAACCTACCGCACTCAATGTAAACATGAGAAGGCCAAAGACACAACACATACGGTAATGAAGAGACCAACACAGCGGCAACTGAGCAAAATATCGGAGGTGGCCGACTACTTCAAGGATTAATGGATATGATTCCAAGGTGGCGACCATCATCCACTCACTTGATGTAGTACTGGCTACTTCTTCCTTTACCTCTATCATTCTTTTTCTGTGTCTGCTCTCCTCTCTTTCTATTTCTCACCAGCATCCACTCACTTGATGTAGTGCTGCCTACTTCTTCCTTCACCTTTATCATTCTTTTTCTGTGTCTGTCCTCCTCTCTTCCTATTTCTCCCATCTTTCCTGTCACTTTTTGTTACTCCTCTTTCCTTTTCAGGTGGCTTTACATTGAGTGACAAGCCTAATGGTTTCCTGTAAGCCAGGAAACCATTTACAACGCTGGGTGGTAACCATATAACCAACCCATACGTGTTCCTTAAGTGTCAACAAGTGGGTTGGCGGAGGGTTAGTGCCCCTCCCCGTAAAACAACTAACTCAAGAGACAAACGGCCACCCCTTGCCGGATTATGGCGTCTGGCGATAGATACGGTAGATAGATAGGTACGGGATTAAGGCGTCTGGCGATAGATAGATAGATAGATACGGAATTATGGCGTCTGGCGATATATAGATAGATAAATATATAGATAGATGAGGGATTATACCGTCTGGCGATAGATAGATATATAGATAGATATGGGATTATGGCGTCTGGCGATAGATAGACAGATGGATAGATAGGGGATTTTGGCGTCTGGTGATAAATAGATAGATAGATAGATGGATAGATACGGGATTATGGCGTCTGGCGATAGACTGATAGGTAATGAATTATGGCGTCTGGCGATAGATAGACAGATAGATGGATAGATACGGGATTCTGGAGACTGGCGATAGATAGATAGGACGAATAACTGTCTATCTATCTATCTATTGCCAGACGCCTCAATCCTGCAAGGAGTGGCCATAAACAAATCGCCTCCATGTCGTCCTGTCCCCCGCCATTTCACTGCCCTGCTCCCAGCTCACATCCCCCTCTCCCATATACCTCTCCACTCCATCCCCTCATCTCATCCTTGGCCTCCCCCTCCCTCTCTCCCCCTCCACTTCACTCACATACACTCTCCTCGTCAGTCTCTCACTCTCCATCCTCTCCACATGGCCAAACCACCTCAGTGTGTTTCTCCTAACGCTTCCTATCACATCCACATCCACACCACAACGCTCCTTCACTTCCTCATTTGTCAGTCTGTCTCTCCATGTAACTCCACATGCTCCTCTCATTTCTTTTTTATGCAAGGAAGAAGGAACCAAAGGCCAGGAGCCGGGAAACCGTTCCTTCAAAGAAAAAAAAAAAACAATACAAAGGAGAGCCAAATTCAAGATCCGTTCATTTCGAGATGCCTGGACACACTGCGTGTGAAAAACTGGAGATCATAGGATGTAGGAAATACAGACAGAGGGAGACAGTTCCAGAGTTGACCTGTTGCATAAAAGAAGGACTGCCCAAAGGATCCTAGTGAGATATACCACCTTCCCCTCCCTCTATAAAACAACGATAATGAATACAAGGAAATTATAGTATATGTAAAGACAACGAGGAAAACTATTTAGTATGTGTTTGTTTATGTAGATGCATTTCTGATGGATTGATAAGTCTATAGGAAGTTGTTACATAAGAAGATGAAGGGTGAGCGGTTCTTCACATCCCTATCTATCTATCTATCTATTGCCAGACGCCTTAATCCCGCAAGAGGTGGCCGCAAACAAATCGCCTCCATGTCACCCTGTCCCCCGCCATTTCATTGCCCTGCTCCCAGCTCACACCCCCCTCTCATTTACCTCTCAACTCCATCCCTCCACCTCATCCTCGGTCTCCTCCTCCCTCTCCCTCCCTCCACTTCACCTACATACACCCTCTTAGTCAGTCTTTCATTCTCCATTCTCTCCACATGTCCAATATGGCTTAAAGATACAGTAATACACAACTCTGTACGCTAAGTGTTATGCACAGCTTTGTTTTACTGTGTTTACATATAACTATTCCTACTTGTTTTTATATATTTGCTTTAGAATCCATTGTCATTATACAGTGAACTACGCTATGTTGTAGTTTCCTCCTTCTTGCTTTACTATCCTTATCCATCAGCATGTAGAATTAGATCTCGTAGTCATAGTCTACTCTGTAACAAAAAGCCTCGAAAGGATCATAAGGTCTGTTGCTGTTTGCTGTTCTTTGTATTCCTTTGTACTCCCTCCCTCTTCTCTCTCCTCCCTCCTGCCTCACATCCCTCCCTCCCTCCCTCATCCCTCCTTCTCAATCTCTCCCCCTCTCCCTCCCTCTCTCCCTCTCCTTCCCACCCTCTCTGCCTCTCCTCATCTCCCTCTCTGCCTCTCCTTTCCACCCTCTCTGCCTCTCCTTCCCTCCCTCTCTGCCTCTCCTTCCCACCTTAACACTATCTTGGAGGGCGCGGGCTATGGCATTATCCCCAGCTGACACCCCCCCCCCTCCTCTCCTCGGCTCTGTAAATGAGTAGCGTGTAATTTTTCCCACGTGCATGTCCGTCGTGTGTGTGTGTGTTGATATTCGCCCCGCACATGTAGGGGCACGGGCAAACAGAGAGCCCGTCAGGGAAATGGCGGAATCAAGCTCTCGATTCAGAGCAAAGCGGGAACAGCAGGCGGAAGGACGAGGGGAAGGCGGCAGGGGCAGGGGAAGGTGCGATGGTCAGTGGTGAAAAACGGCTGGGCGAAAAAAAGCACCTCAAGTCTGCCCATCAGAGTCCGAGATGTCGGTGTACTCGGAGTCGCGATCTATATCCTCGTACAACTCTAGCTCCCCCGAGTCCCTAAGGCGAGGTGGAACGCCTAATGGGGAGTCTTGAAGGACCCGGCTAAGAGCTAGAGTTATGCCGCGTTCGAGCCTGGCGGCGAGGAGCTCACGAGTACACGCAGCATCGTCGGACTCAGCAGAGGATGGCAGAACAAGGGCAGGTGAGGGGCTTGCAGGCGGCGGATCGGTGGCGGAAGTTGTGAGATCCACTCCCTCAGCAGCAGGTGGAGAAACGGGGGGGGGGGGGGAAGGGCCCTCGACGTCGCGGTGGTCGGGCGAAACGGGGACGGCAGCCCTTTCCCCCTCAGCTGCAGACGGCAAGGAGTGGATCTCAGCAACGGTGGTGATGGTGTCAAGCTCCATGGCCGTGATCGGTGCCGGGTCGGTAGGGGAAGAGACAGACGAGCCAGTCGCCCTGTTGAGGGGTCCGTCCAGGCACAGCCGTTTGCGCGGTGTGCAGCGGGGCCGAGGTGGAGGTGGCCGGGACTTGGGCTGCGCAGGAGGCCGCCGGGGACGACGATCTGGACGAGGGGCTGAATATGCGTCTCCGACAAAGCTCTGGGGGATGACAAGTCTTGGTAGCCCGTTCTCCTCAAAGATCTGAGGGAGGAGAACGTGCAACAGAGCCTTGTCACCCCCACAAAAAGCCTGTGCCGTAGCGACGCACATCGAGACCAGGAGATTAGTCTCCCCAGAACACCCAGGATCACGAGACTGGCGTCTCTGGGCCGTGGGGCGCCGCCGTGCATGGGCAGAGCCCTGCACAGCAGCACCTCCCGGCCCAGTGACATCCGTAGCCTCGGGACCCTTGGGTGACTGACGGAGCCGAAACTCCACAGCCTCACCCTCGCCAAGAGAGCGCCAAAAGTGTCGGTGGTTAGGTGCAACGATCCGGAGTCTGTGCACGAAAACATCAGCACCGGTGTCCCGGCGCTTGATGAAGCCGTACCCAGACTTCACGCTGAACCACACCACCGCACCTGTGATCTTCGTGACTCCCGGCGGCCTAGACCTACTGCTGGATGCCCCCCTCGACGGGTCGTAGGCGGTGGCAGTAGATCGCTGGTCGGGCATAGCTGGGAAGGTCTCACTAAGCAGGCAGTGATCCTCCTACGGCTGCTAGACCGGAACTGCATGTCCGTCGCTTATTTGTTTTTCCACATTAGCAGACGATTTCCACGGAGCGGTAACCCTGTCAGCCTGTCTGTCTCTCCACGTAGCTCCACATTCCTCTCAGATAACTTATTTCCACACCACTTTCCACACCACTTTCCACACGAATAAAGATTGGTTAGGAGAAACACATTAAGGTGGTTTGGCCATGTGGAGAGGATGGAGAGAGTGAGACTGACGAGAAGAGTGTATGTGAGGTGGAGGGGCGGAGATGGAGGGCGAGGCCAAGGATGAGATGGAAGGATAGAGTGGAGAGGTATATGAGAGAGGGCGGTGTGAGCTGGGAGCAGGGCAGTGAACTGGTGGGGGACAGATCGACAAGGAGGCGATTAGGTTGTGGCCACCCCTTACGTAATTAAGGCGTGTGGCAATACTGTAGATTGATAGATGGTTCAACTGAAAGAACAGGCAGTATCAAAGAACTGATGAACAATATCCTGCCTCACCTTTGTTCATCTCGGCAAGATGGGCAAGCTGTTGAAACACTATCAACACTGAGAATAGACACACAGCTCGAGCGTCCTTCCCCTCTCACGGTTAGAGGGTGACTGACGGGATTCGAAGCTTCTCTAGGTCGAGATAAAATACTTGTTTTTATTATGCTGATTAATGTTTACCTTTAGTATTATTCCTATCTATATATCCATCTATAGTCAGACGCCTTCATTTGCGTAAGGAGTGGCCACAAACAAATCGTCTCTATGTCACCCTGTCCCCTGCCATGTCGCTACCCTCCCCCCATCTTACACCCCCCCCGTTTATGTACCTCTCTACTCCATCCCTCCATCTCTTCTTTGGTCTCCCCTCCCTCTCCCCCTCCATCTCACTCACATATACTCCTAGTTAGTCTCTCACCCTCCATACTCCCAAGTTACATCCCCCGCTCTCTCTTATAGGCCCTATCCTACCGCTCTCCTCCATTCCACCATCTCCTCCTCGGTCTCCGCCTCCCTCTCCACCCTCCACCTCATTCACGTACACTCTCCTAGTTAGTCTCTCACCCTCCATACTCCCAGCTTTCACCCCGTGTCTCATACCTCTCCTCCAGCCCCCCATCTCTTCCTCGGTCTCCCCTTCCCTCTCCCCTCTGCACCTCACTCACATACATTCTCCTAGTTAGTCTCTCACCCTCCATACTCTGAATTTTCACCCCGCGTCTCACATACCTCCCCCCTCCATCCCTCCATCTCTTCCTCGGTCTCCCCTTCTCTCTACCTCCTCCATATTACTCACATCAACTCTCCTAGTTAGGCTCTCACCCTCCATACTCCCATCTTACATCCCCCCTCTCTCATACACCTCTCTTCTCCATGCCTCCATTTCCTCCTCGGTCTTCCCCTCCCTCTCTCCCCCCCACCAACGCACTGATATAAACTCTCCGAGTGAGTCTCTCACCCTCCATTCTCCCATCACTAATCTAGTCGTCTGGGTTGATGATATTCACCTGAAATATAAACCACATTTTTATTTATCCTTTTTACTGGCATGCATCCCAACCCGGACCAGGGTGGTGGTGGTGGTGGTGGTGGTGGTGGTAATAGCAATGGTGGTGGTGGTGGTAAGCCAGGAGACCATTTACATCGCTGGGTAGTAACCATATAACCAACCCATACGTGTGTGACATAATTATTATAATGTCACAAAATGTAAGTTGGTCCAGTACACCAAGCTAAGGTTTACAATCAACGCCTTATCTGGAATATTGCTCACCCTTGTGGAATGGATGTGGGCAGGCTTCACTAAAACAACTGGACAAAATTCAGAACAAAGCTGCTGGAATTATTAATAACCTTACTATTACAAATGAACTACCTCCCCTACAGGTGAGAAGGAATGTTGCCTCCCTTGCATTATTTTACAGATATTTCTATGGCAAATGCTCAGACGAAGTTGCGTCCATTGTGCCACCTCTCCATGCCTTCCCCTGTGCTACACGGGCATCTGGTAGCACTCATGACTGGAATGCCACACTGCCATACTGCAAAACTTCAGCCTATCAGAATCCTTTTATTCCCCGAACTGCATCTCTTTGCAGCTCGCTTCCCTAGAGTTGTGTCCCCCCAAATTCCACCTACAGTAAAGTTGTTCAAGTCCAACTGTTACAGATTTCTATGAATGGGGGACACCTGTAATCTATCTATCTATCTATTGCCAGACGCCTCAATCCCGCAAGGGGTGGCCACAAACAAATAGCCTCCATGTCACCCTGTCCCCCTCCATTTCACTGCCCTCTTCCGAGCTCACATCCACCTCTCTCATATACCTCTCCACTCCATCCCTCCATCTCATCCTTGGTCTCTCTCATATACCTGTAATCTGGTGTATGGATTTGTTTTTTTTGTTTTTTTATTCATTTGTTTTTCCTTCCTCTCTTCTGTTATTTACAAAAAAGGTGATGACACTACAGGACTCAGAATTACAGCTAGGTTCAAGCTGCGGCAGCGAGCAATTCTAACCCATAACTTTCCATCTCAGGTCCTACAGATTGTTCTCTCTCTCTCTCTCTCTCTCTCTCTCTCTCTCTCTCTTTAAGGTTTGGCCAGTAATTGTCTGATCGTGTGATTTTTTCTGTTGGCTAATGACGTGAAACCGGGGCTGGGACACGTGTTAATTACTCGGGTGTTTAGGCTTGTGTTGGGGGTGGTGGCAGTACGAAGAGCTGGTGGTGGTGGTGGTGGTGGTGTGTGTGTGTGTGTGTGTGTGTGTGTGTGTGTGTGTGTAGTTGTAGGTGACAGTAAGTAAGTAATAAGGACTGGCACCAAGCCCAAGAGGAGTATATGGCACTAAAACCGCTGCATAAAAAATGACGGGTATGCTATGGTGGAATAAAGGTAGAGGGGAAGACGGGGAAGACACTAAATGTGAGGCAAGATACGGGTTTGAGATAGGAAGCGCATGAGGTGTGTGATGGAAAACACAGGGGATTCACCAAGAAGATCGGCTAAGGTAGGGGCACGTCCAAGGAAGTAAAGGAACGGGAGAGTCCGTCTGCGCACGACGTGGAACGGAGGGCAGTCAAGCAAAAGATGGTGGACCGTGAGTAGGGCCTGAAAATATTGACAGATCGGAGGAGTGCCTCCTGACATTAGAAAGCCATGTGTGATCCGCTTGTGGCCAAGGCGCAGACGGGCTAGGGCTGTTTCCCAACGCCTGTTGCAATGCGAGGACGACTGCCAGTGAGTGACAGTACGTTTGATGGCGCGGAGTTTGTTATCAGTTGTAGACGTCCATTTTGCTTGTCACCGCTGGCCAAGGAGACGGGTAACAATCGGGAAATAATCAGTTGCCGGGATAGGATGAGGTGTGACAGAGCAAGAGGTGACAGCTGCACGTGTTAGGCAGTCAACCCTCTCACTACTCGGTATTCCAACATGGCTTGGGACCCAGCAGGAGACAGACTTCAATCTGGTGTTAATGCGGAACAGCCATTCCTGTATCTTCAGCACTAGCGGGTTGCTGGCAGGGATAGACTGAATACCATGTAGTGCACTAAGTGAATCTGTGAAAATAACAAAAGTGTGTAACCATGATCGGTATATAACACGAAGGGCCAGTAAAATGGCCAGCAATTCAGCAGTGAAAATACTTGCGACTGGTGGAAGGCGGATCTGATAGGTATGGTCTTACCCTTGCACTCACTGCAGCCGTAGCCGTGTGCCTGCCTACCTGCCGGGAAGTAACTGAAGGGCGCACGGTGGCCGCTCCTTCCCCGTCACGTATGGTGGCCATGAACACGGTGTTATTCCAGTAGGAGGAAAAGGCAGGAGGGGGGTGCACGGGGGCAGCGCCCTCTCCGGTACGTACAGAGGCCACAGCCGAGGGTCTACTTACCCTGGTAAGTACAAAGGCCGTAGCCGTGGGCCTGCCTGCCCTTTGGGAAGTAACTGAGGTGTTACTCGTGTAGTAGGAGGCAATAGTGGATGAGGGGCGTACGGTGGCCACTCCCTCCCCGTCACGTACGTTGGCCGTGAACGCGGTTCCACTATTCCTCTCTCTGCCAGTCGGGGCGCGTTCAATAACTAACTCCCCGAGGCCGTCACCAGAGGTGGCTGTGACTGAGGGGTGTACGGTGGCCACTTCCTCCCCCTTCACGTACGGTGGCCTTGATGGCGGTGTCACAAGGGGAAGAACTGAAGGACGAACAGTGACCGCTCCTTCCCCGGTACATACGGTGGCTGTACCGCGGTGTTGCCTGGGACTGACACTGGATCAGTCCCACCCCGAACCTGGTGAAGGCTGCCCCGCCTGCAGGGTCGTTGCCTCTTCCCACTCACCTGGTGTTGTGACAGTTGCGGGGAAGAAGGACTCTGGACAGGGGTGTCCTGGTGACCCTCTTGTCCTGGGTCACTAACCCCGCCGTGATGTCCTCCTGGGGTGGTGGTGTGGTGGTGGCTTGGTGGTGGGGTGGGGGGTGGCAGGGTGAGTGGTCCGGCGGCGGCGGGTATTTTACCTTCATTACCCCTCCACTCCTTTCATTTCTCCAGTCATTTCCCAAGAGATAGAGAGAAAGGCATAGGAAGCAGCAATCAGATTCTTATAAGTTCCTTCCTATCTTGACCCTCCTATTTCGCTTCCTCCTTCCATCTCTCTCAAGCCTCCCTTGCACCTCCACTCCTCTTTCATCCCTCCTTTCATCCCCGGAGCCATATCAGGAGGGAAAGGGAGGAGGATAAATGAAGCAGCAGCCAAAACAGGCCTAAGATATGGCCTGGCTGGATGAACGAGAATGCCCACTTGAATCGCAGTGAAAGAAAGCTCTCTCTCTCTCTCTCTCTCTCTCTCTCTCTCTCTCTCTCTCTCTCTCTCTCACAACACTAATATACTTGTTGAATCCGTTCAACCACTTACTAACACATTAAAATTCTCCTCCATGACTTTACACCCATCCTTTCCACTTAGCATAAATTTGAGTAATCATGGCTGCACGGAAGTTATACCAGCCTCACTCTCAATACTTATATTTTCCCTTCCTTGTGAGATGAGACTATTTTTTGATATATATCTGCCCTCTTCTTTCCTTTTCCCCTCCTATCTCTTCTTGTTCTTCTCCCATCTTTCCTCCTTTCATTTTCCTTCTTATAAGAATTCTTGTATTCCTTTTCTGCCTCCTCCCTGTCTCATTTTCCTCTCCACATAACTTTTTGTATTCCTTTTTTCCCCCATCTCCTCTCCTTCCTTTTCTCCTCCTCTGTAAGACTTTTCCTTTCCCGCCTCTTCTCCTTCCATCTTTCTTTGCTTTCCTCTTTTTTTTCATTAATGCATTCATTTTCTGCCCCTTCTCCTCGCATCTTTCCTTTCTTCATTTTCTTTTCTTTTTTTATTTTTCATTAATGCATTCCTTTTCTGCCTTTCTCCTCCCATTTTTCCTCCTCCTTTCTATGATTTCCTCTTCTCATTTTTTTTCATTAATGCATAATTCCTTTTCTGCCCCTTCTCCCATCTCTCAACCTCCTCCTCCTCCTTTTCACCAGTCTCCTTCCCTCCTCTTACCAGTACTGGGATGTTTTCTACTGGTTTTAAATTATATTTTGGCAGCTTTTGACAGATCTTCATTTATATGGGGTTTCCAATACCTTAAAGCTTCTTTTGATGTACTTTTCAAGGAGTGTTCAGTTCTCTTGCTGTATGGGGCTACTCTTGGATCAGTATTATTATATTCTTTAGGCAACTTACCTCACTCCAATTACCTTCACATTGACTTACCTCAATCCTTTGCTGGTTCCACCTTTATATTATTTTGTAGTATTTCCAACCTCCCATCACCCATCAAAGAAATACAGGTAATATATTACAGTAGACCAGTTGGCCCACACTAGGCAGCTCCCACACAAGTGTGACTAAGTAAAAGAATAAGTCATATTCCCACTGGATAGGGAGACACCCAAGCACCTTTCCTTACCAGTTTATTTCTGCATATACTGTACATATCAGTGTTACCCTGTATGTGGTCACAAACTCCCACCGTTCATACATCAGTAAGAGAAAGAAAAATAAGAGCTGTGTGGGGTCTGCAAAACACATCACAAGGCCTCAGGTGCTGGACTGCCTCCTGTGCTAAACACCACTGCCCACTACCAACGAAGGCTTTCTCATTTACCTGAGCTATTATCCTTTCCCTGCTTTCTTGTCTACAGAAACATATTTTCAAGCGCTCTGCAGCAGATCACCATCCTCCTTTCAGGAGATGCTGCCCACCAGTCCCCTGAGTTCATATCTAGCTGAGCAAAGTGAAAACAAACAATATATGAAGCCACATACTGAAAGATGTAATCAAACACTCAGTTCAAATGATGCCATCCTTTTTCTGTAAGAATCCCCAAACTGAGGTGAGCCATGGTACTGTACACATGGCTTGTATTCTCTTCCTAGTCCTTAGCTATTTATTTTTGGATACAGCTGGTTAATAGGATTTTGTACGTTTTTTAGGAAGAGTATGGTGATATTAGAATGATTTAAATAATGTACAAAAGGACAGATCCTTATCCTGCCCTAAGGTGGGAGAGGAGGTTTGGATGATGATGACGATGACAAAAGGACAGCAAGGGGTAATAAGCAAAATAAATTACAGGCATACCCCAGTTCAGCAATCTAATTGGTTAGGTAAAACCCCATCGTTAGGCAGGGTATCATATATCGGGGTACTTTTAACATGTACTGTATTTCAATGTGAACTGTTTACCAGCCTTGAGTTTCCCAAAAAACAAGCCCAAAACCCACCCAAATGAGCCCAAAACAAGTTTAAAGCCAATCTAAATGGCCTAACAGCTGTCAAGGAAGCTAACCTAAAACTAACACCTGTAAATAACTCACTAAAACCAATAATATAAAATCTGAAATTCATCGAATATGTCTGGAAAACATCAAGCTTAGTAAACTGTACCCCAAAATGACAATGTTCACCCCACCTATGGCCAAAGCACATTAATCTAGGTCAAAAAACAGTTTATAAATCAATCTAAATGCACAACATTAGTCTACGATATCATCAAAGTCGGTAAAAAATCAAAACCCATCATTAAACCAGGGTTTAGCCATCATCGGGTGGGGTATGGTGGTATTTCTACCCCCATCGTTAAGCCGGTGTATTGCATCTAGGGGTTTCGTATATCGAGGTATTACTGTACTTGGGAAGAAGTGTTAGGGAGCTGCCTTAACTGATGAGAGAACAGGCCATGATTTAAAACTCTGGCTAAGCAATGAGTCAAGAGAAGAACATAGCTGAGGATAACTGAAGAAGGCTGGCAGACAAAAGCACATAAACTGGCAGACCAAAGCACATACAGAACATAACAGTATAAGGTAGGCAGAAAAATGCACATAAACACAGAATATGGCACTGACAGAAACACAGCACATAAAGAACATGAAAATGTAGCTACAAAAACCTGCAAGAACAAAGAACGTACCCACGAACATGCAAGATTAACTGCAGAAGACTGGCTGAACAAAACATAAACAAAAAACATGAAAGGATAACTGCAAGAAATTGGAAAAACAAAAAGCATATGAAGGGAAAACTTAAGGTAGGTTAGTCCATGCTAGGCTGCTCCTGTAAGTGACTAATCTATAAGCGTAAGATGTAAATAGCAAAGAAAATTATCACACGAGCGGATGGCACAACCTACATGAAGCCACATTATAAGTTGTATGGCAGGCACTGTAACTCCTTTTTGTTAATGATTTATCTTCCTTTTTGCAACTCAGTATTCTCCTGCATCATTGTCTTCATTATTAGTTGCATACAAAAGGATGCTGAGATGCAATGAGAATGAATCACAGAGATGTGTTAAGTCTGCAAAAGCCACTTGTGGTTTGACTGTGGGTATAAAACTTACATTTCATGGATTTTTTATTTTTCACTGTGGGATAAAAAATGACAAGAGATACATAATTAAACATTCCTTACCATTCTTACACAACTGCAGTCAACTGACATTCTCACACAATTGCTCAGACATCTAACATTCTCACACAGTTGGAGTCATCTAACTCTTCAGGGGGAATTAAAAACAGTTCAGTGGGGGTCAAAGAATAGACATTCCGACATTCATTTATGCCTTGACGGCATACCTTTGGGGTGGGAAATTCGCCTCTTTGATATCTTAGGTGTGTGGTAGGTGGTGGCGACCATCATCTACACATTTGATGTAGTGCTGCCTACTTCTTCCTTAGCCTTTATCATTCTTTTTCTGTGCCTGCCCTCCTCTCTTCCTATTTCTCCCATCTCTCCTGTCACTTCTTATTGCTTTTCTTTCCTTTACAGGTGGCTTTACATTGAGTGACAAGCCAAATGGTTCCTGTAAGCCAAGAAACCATTTACAACACTGGGTGGTAACAATATAACCAAACCATACGTGCTCCCTATGTGTCAGCGAGTGGGTTGGTGGAAGGTTAGTGCCTCTCCCCGTAAAACAAATAACTCAAAGTCAAATGGCCATCCCTTACGGGATTGTGGCATCTGGCAATAGATAGATAGATAGATATCTTAGGTGTGAGGCGCTTCATCTGCCGCTGTCAGGCTGCATCAGATGGCACGGGTCTTCTTGGGCCAAAGATCCAGAGGCCTGAACTACTGTGGGTGGAAAATTCTGAGTTAATACTACATAGATTTCAGCCAATGGAACAGAGCCATTCCTACAACATAGAGAGTCACTGGCCTCTGGTTTCTTCTCCCCCCCCCCACACACACACAGTGGAGCAATAATTGGCAAATGGAATTTAATGTGAACAAGTGTCATGTAATTAAGTGTGGCAAAAGTGAGAAAAGATTAGATTGGGATTATAAGTTAGGAAGGTCAACCCTACACATATCAGAAAGAGAGAAGGACCTAGGAGTGATTATCAGTAACAAACTATCTCCAGATGATCACATCAGTGAGAAGCTACATAACATGTATACACTGGTTACTAATATGAGAACAGCATTCACATATATAAATGAAGACACACTGAGAAAGATAATAACATCATTCATCAGACCAACCCTGAAATATGCATCAGTAGTCTGGAGTCCTCATCTCAATAAACACATAGATAAGACTGGAAAAGTAAAAAGGGCAACTACAAGATGGGTACCAAGCTTAAGAGATCTAAGCTACGAAGAAAGACTAGAAAAACTGAATCTACCAACACTACAGGAGAGAAGGTAAAGACGAGACATGATTATGCTATATAAATGCATCTCAGGGAAAGAGAAAATAGACATAAATGAATATATAACCTATGGGGAAGCATCAGCAAGAGGACACTGCAAAAAACTACAGGTATGTAAAAACAGAGGTGATAAAGATGCAAGGAAATTTAGTTTCCCAAATAGGGCAATTGATCAGTGGAATGCACTACCAAATGAAATAGCGTGTGCCAAAAATATTCACAAATTTATGGATATGTATGATAAAACTGGTTTAATACACAGAACAGCATGAGCCTGACTCATTCCTGTAAAGATACAATTAGGTAAAAACACACACACATACACACACTTTAAAAAAAAACGTGCAGGCAGACTGGAAGACCCACATCCAGCTGAAAGTACCAGCATCCAGGGCAGCCACTGTGCTTGTGTTATGCAACAGACTGTGCAGCTTCTCATTACTGTTCTTTCATTCATTCATTCATTCTCATCCAATTATTACTGTTCTACAGGAATAAAAACTCATTTACAATACAGTACACATAACCAAACCCAAACAGCCAATTTCCATTATATTTTTTCATGCAGTAAACCCTCATTATACGATGGGGTTCCATTCCTGAAAACCCCATCGTATAGCAATCCATTGTATGGTGAACCTGTTATAACATGTAGTCAATGGGGATACGTTCCCAGACCTGCCTAAACTCGCACATTCACACACCTTAACACTCACATACATGAAATATCCTTATGTTTAAACATGTAAAGTAACACATTAATAATGAATAGAGGGGAAAAACATGAAAATAACAGTATACAGTAGTTCTTACTATTACTTAAGTAAATAGGATTGTTGATGTCCCCTCCGAGGCTAAGGGACAGTTAGGGCCTCACAGCCCTCACTCATCACTGGCAGAACTGGCTGACTGGGCAGGGCTGGCTGGCTGCACGGGGCTGGCTGATGAGTCTGGACTGGCAGATGAGACTGGGCCAGTTGGCTGGGTGGTGCTGGCTGATGGTGCTGGACCAATCGATAAGACTGGGCTAGCTGGCTGGGCAGGGCTAGCTAATGAGGCTGGACCGGTGGACAAGTGTGTGTGGTCTAATGCCGACAGTGTGAGGACGTTTTTGTTGCGTTTGCACATTCGCTGTTCACTGAGCCGTGGATGATCCATCGTTGTTGCAAATCGTTCCCATTGTATAGTGGGCATAGGGTACTAAAATTTTGACATTGTATAAGTGAAATATCGTACAATGAGGCATTGTATAATGAGGGTTTACTGTAAGTAAATAAATAAATAAAATAACACATGACTTATAATTCAGGGGTTTAAAAGATTTCCCCTTTTAGCTTATTTTCTTTTTACTCTAACTTGGCCTAAAATTGCCATCTCTCCTTCTTGAATGCTTAGTTGTAACATAAGACTAACACTAAAATAGGGCGCCAGTATGAAAAGTGCTTGGTAAAGGAGGTGGAGCCATACTGTTGTCTTTTTCTATCAATGCGCTATGTGAAATAAACAGCAAAAGGACAATAATCTGGGCCAAGTTAAAGTCAAAAGAGTATAGTAATTTTCCTCCTTGGAAAGCACCATTTGGTGGGAGGTCTGAATAACAACCAATAATCCAGTACAAATTACACTCAGCCATGACTTAAACCCTTCCACACCTGCCCCACAGTCCTTCATTCGAACCCTAACATCCGTAATTATCATTCATATTTGGATTGACGGCATTACAACATTTTCATCCTGAAAAGGGATGCCTTCATGTGGTGGCACTGATGTAGCTAGGTGGTGAAGCTACCTGGTTATACAAACATCCTCAATGCCCTCCCTACCCCTCAAATGGAGGATGATGGGCTGCAGGAGAGTGGCAACTTCAGCCTGCAGTCCACTGGGTTCACAGTCAGATAATCCTGAGGTTACAACTGCTTCTAATTATTACATCACTCTAACTCCATCACCCGTCATTATACTCTTTTTACACTAACCTGGCATAAAATTGCCATCTCTCCATCATGAATGCTGATTTACAATACATTAGCATTAGAATATGATGCTAGTCATGAAGAAATGCTACATGGAAAGGATGAAGAGCTGAAGTATTGTCTTTTTCTGCCACTGAGCTATGTAAAATAAGCTGCAAAAGAATGAAAATCTGGACCAAGTTAGAGTACAAAGATTATATACAGCAATTTATATTTGGATGGACTGCATTTCAACACTCCCATGCTTTACAAACAATCACAAGCAAACCTTACAATAGAGAAAACAGTGCACAAATATAAACTGAACTCGAATATCAATTAGTGGATTCCTTTGTAGAGGATATAGGAATGATGTGTGTTGAGTTAGCGGTGGTGGGAGGGATGGAGGAGGGAGGAGGATAGGGGTGAGGCAGTGTGGTGGAGGGGGAAAGGGTGGGTTCAGGGAGTGAGGAAGCAGGAGGGGTGATGTGAGGGGGTGTGGAGGATGGGGAAGGTGACGAGGAGGGGGAAGGGGTGAGGTCAGGAAGTGACGAAGGGGGAGGAGCAGGGAGAGGAGGTGTGGATAGGGGAAGGATGGCCTGCTGGCGACTCCTGACCAAAGCCTGGTACTTCTCCTTTGCAGCTGGTATCAGAGCCATCAACTTGTGGAAGGAGTCCTGAAAATAAGCCAATCCAAATCATCATCATCAGCCACTACAGCATTATCAATCTCATATTGTTGTCATCACTATCATCATTGTCATAACAATAATAATAATCATCATAATCATCATTATCATCAACATCATCATCACCATCCAGACCCTTATTCCCACATAAAGCAAGGTTGAGGTAGGATCTAAGAATTGTATCACCATCATCATCATCATCATCATCATCACCCTACTTTACCCTTTCTACTGTAACTTGGTATAAAACTGACATCTCTCCACCTTCACTGCTGAGTTGTAACATGAGAATAGCACTAGAATATAATGCTAGAAATGAAGTACTATGGAAATCATGTTGAGCCAAAGTACTGTCTCATTCTGCCACTGAGATACGTGAAATAGGCAGCAAAAGGATCAAAACCTGGGCCAAGTTAAGGCAAAAGGACTACAGTGAAATGTTACTCTGACAATTATGGCTTAAATGCAAAACCGTCATTTTACTTCATACTTTTTTCCTTTAATGTATCTGACTCTGGACATATGCTTAACAGTCCTTTCCCTGAGGCCCAGCAGTTCTACAAACCATAGACCTCCACATGTCACCACTTCAGCACTAACACCCGCCACCCATACTGAATACATACTAGGGGTGTCTCATACAGGACTGGTGTAATGGTATTAGTGGGGGTGTTTTTATGGCATGTCAAATTCAAATCCCTTAAACCATTCCATGCCCCAGCCGGGATTCAAATCTGTGTCCATTGGGATAGTGGATCACCTCTCTACTGATTCACCACCTGCTTACATAATGCTACCTGCAGACATGGAGCAATACCTTTTTTACCTCAGCCTGGCCCAGATGTTTGTCCTTTTGCAGATTACTACAGGTGGCTGAATGGCAGAAAAAGACGATGCTACAGCTCAACACACAGTACTGTACTTTCCACACACTTCTTTGCAACAAGTACCATATTCTAGTGTTCATCTACTGTTACAGCCTAGCAGTCACAATGACAAGATGGCAATTTTAGGTCGTTACCATTTAAAAAAAAAAAAAAAAAATTATCCTTGCCTTAACCTACTGAGCCTAGGGTTTTTTTTTTTTTTTTTAATTGTACCATTTTTTTTTTCCTGCACTCTATTAAACTTCCATCCTTACTCGTCAAACTGCTTCCATCGTTACTCATCACACTGCTTCCATACTACTCATCACACAGCCTCCATCCTTACTCATCATACTGCTTCCATCCTTACTCACCACACACTACTTCCACAAAATAACCAACAAAACCAGCACAAACATCACATGAATTCAAACATAAGTGACTGCACCTGAGCTCCCTGATAATTAATGATGCCAACACAGGAAATGTTTTGCTTGATGTGGGTAAGGCCTCCCAGTTTCTTCAGCGACAGTGCAAATACAACCGGCACCTCTTGCAGTTTTGCTTGTTGTAGTGTCTTTTCCACAGCATCATCTAGACCTCCTGCAGGGGAAGAGTGCCTTATATTACTCTTGCTTCTGCTTGGCCTAAAACTGTCAGCTCTTCATCTTGAATGCTGAGCTGTTGCAAAAGATAAACACTAGAAGGTTATACTAGGCTTCTTTTACATTAACAAGAGCCAGAATTTTTTTCCTGTTGCCACTTATTTCACATAGTCCAGTGACAGAAAAAGGCAATGCTATGGCTCTATATTCCCTCCACAGGATTTTTTTTTTTTTTTTTTTTACTAGCATTATATTCTAGTGCTAATCTGTTGTTACAACTCAGCATTTACAATAGAGAGATGGCAATTTTATGTCAGGTTATAGTAAAAAAAAAAATAGTAGTCAAGAAGAGGTGCTATGAAGAGAATATACAGCCAGAGTACAGGGCATTGTCTTTTTCAGCCACTGAGCTAGAAATGACAAAACTCTGGGCCAAGTTAAGACAAAATGAGTACCAGGTATAAAGCAGCACTTCAGACTAGGAAAAGGGTCAGTACAGAGATGGCATACATGATAAATTACTGTGCAGGATGGGGACACTGATACCCAAAATAATTATTAAAGTTTGAGATGTCTAAAATTAATAAGCTGTACAATAAAAGTCCATCAATCCCAATGGCAGTGGACCGAGAATCATTCGGATTATCAGATTTTTCGGATTTTTGGGTGGGACCCCTAAGACACTTAATTTCATGTTTAAACTGAAATTTTACCGAATGGATCACTTTTCATTCATTCATAATACAATATGGAACATATTAACATTACGTATTACACAAATTTTTTACTTAATGTATTACTGAACTATATTGAAATATTTATTGTTGTAAAAGGTACGGAGTGCTAATACAACAAAAGAAGGTGGTGGGTTGTGCCACACACCTTATTGAAGGCACAAACTGTAATTGGTAAACTAAGAGATGTCATGGGTTGTTTAACTCATCAGTAATGCACAGTCTGTCGGCCTTCTTCAAAAATTCGTATTATTGGGATTTTCGGATTATCAGCGTTCGGATTAATGGACTTTTACTGTATTTTCATGTGATTGTGCCTATACAAATAATATTCAGTAGGGAAAAGATAAAAGAATGTCACTAGCACATCATTCACTGCATCATTAAGAAGTAGTACTAGTAATGTGGGCTGGGAATAATGGGCATTTTGTAATATCCATCACTTGTGGTGTCATACTGTTTTGTATATAATCTGAGTGATCCTTTTTTTTTACCATGTGTACAGTCAGTATTATTAGCTTCATCTATAACACCATATGTCCTCTTGGGAACCTATCTAAAAGGAATGGCTGTGACTGTTACATCTCCAAGCTTCTTATCCCTGCTACTTAGCCCTTACAAAGTACTGTACTGTATATCTGCAGAAAACTGTACTGCAGAATACTTCAGAGATGGAGAGAACATTTCAACAAGTACCTAAATGTGAGGAGTAAGACAAATCTGTAATGATGGCAGTGGGAACAACTAAATCAGGGGAATGGATGACTGAGAGAAAATTGATCCATGAGTATAACAGAAAAATATAGGTAAATAAGAGCCAGGTATAAAGCATATGAGGTGAATGGTACAGTGTATGTGAAGGGATGCTGTACAGGGAACTGAACTGAAATGTATAGATTACCAAAGGCTACACACAACAGAGTGCAGTCAGTAAAAATACACAGAGACCATACAGGTTTTACTTTAATCAAATTTCAGAAATTATTTTTTAAAAACTGGTTGGCTACAATCGACCCTTTCCATCATTAAACACACTTAAAACGATGCTGAGGGACAAATACCAGTACTGTATTGGGTACATTTTACATTATTTAGGAAGTGGAGAGATGGCATGGGGCACAAGGGCTTAGGAGTAAATGAAGAAAAAAACAAAAGTGATGGTATCCAGGGCTAGGGGCAGTACTGTCAAAGAAGGAGAATGGCTATGTGCGATTTGCCACAAGGGCATACGAAGTAATTCCATCTTGTGCAGTGTCTGTAATAATTGGGTGCATAAGAGATGTAGTGGTATTAGAGGTAGACTGCGAGATAACGCTGATTTCATGTGTACGGTGTGTCAGAGAGAGCAGGTGGAGATTGACAGGCGTGAAAAGATTGAACTTGCTGGTGGATCTCTTGAGTGTGTGGAAGAATTTTGTTATTTGGGAGACATGTTATGTGCTTGTGGCAGGGCTGGAGCTAGCTCTGTGGCTAGAGCAAGGAGTGGTTGGAAGAAGTTCAGGGAGCTGTTGCCTCTCCTGACATTGAGAGGGTTCTCCCTCTGTGGTAAAGGATCTCTGTATACAACTTTTGTTAGGAGTGTAATGCTGTATGGTAGTGAGACCTGGCAGTAAAGGAAGAGGATATTCGCAAGCTCAAATGTACAGAAATGACAATGATTAGGTGGATGTGCAGTGCATCCCCGAGTGTGAGGCCTGGGGGAGCTAGGTTTATGATGGAAGAGTTGAGGAGTAGGTTGGGACTGGACTGGATTGGTGCTGTGATGAGGAGAGGCAGACTGAGATAGTTTGGGCATGTGGAGGGGATGAATGATGATAAATGGGTGCTGAAAGTGAGAAGTGTTAATGTCAGGGGTAGGGTTGCGAGAGGTAGACCGAAAAACACCTGGGACGATGTCATTCAGTGTGACCTCAGGGATGAGGGACTGAATAGGGAAGCTGCCACAGATCAAGCAGCATGGAGAGCCGCCATTAGGTGACCAAGACCGATGCACAGAGCCTTCAAAAATTAAACAAAACGATGGAGCTAGAAAAGGACACCTACATTTGGATGCACTGATATAACCGAGCTGCTCCCCTGCCCAGTTATACATACTTCCCTCAACTCCCTCCCTCTCCTCTAAAAGGAGAATGGTGAGCTACAAGAAGATGGCATCTCTGGCCTGTAATCCACTGGGTTCACATTCAGATAAGCCTAGGGTTGTGGTTACTACTACATTACTGTTTATAACACTACTTACAGTACCTGTACTGTACTGTACCATACTGTACAACATTCTCACGCATTCACTCTTAACCCAAAATTTATTGGACCAAACAATGACATGAAATAACAAATAATCAATCACCGCTTACTTCACTCAATTAAGCACATAGAAAAGGGATACAGTAATATAATAACAGCTGACACACTATTGTTGGTTAATTTTCAGCTGACAAAGCTGGGCCACTTCCACACCTTGAATACCAAGTCAAGGGCATATGAAATTCTGTAAGCCTTCATTATGAGGTAGGAATCTCCTTGGTTGCTTGTCAAACTGACTCTCATCCAACTACATTTGGCCATCAACTGAGCTGAAAGAGGTTAGGATCTGAGCCGGGTTAAAACAAACATGCTAATATGTTGTTACCTGGTTCATAGCACTTCTGTATATTTGGTGCCATAATGATGCATGACATCTTGCCCATTAACTTGGTTGTCTGCTTCAGCCCACACACAAACCTCTGCCTGTCAAAAAAAAGGGAGTTACAATTTGGCCTAAATTAATAGCATGAATCCAACGATGTATTAATCAACTGTATTTTCATAACTACCAGATTATTTCATTTTCCTTTGGAAGACTTTCTATGGTGATGGGGTTGATGGAGGGTATTTCTAACCTCTCTACTTCAAAGTCTCTCTTATGCTGAATAAAACTGTATCATGAGAGAATAAAATAGAAAATATCACTCTACTTTAATAGGTTAGAGCTGTTTCACTTTAAAAGCTGTTTCATTATTCTGCTGCTGATGAATTAACATCTATTAGTGGTAGGTGGGGGAGCTCACCATCCACTCACTCGACGTAGTGCTGCTCTCAGGTGACTGTCCTCTCCTCTCTTCCTTTCTTCTTTCCTTCCTTCCTCTTCTTTCTTTCCTTCTTTCTTTCTTCTTCCTTCTGTCTACAGGTGACTCTCCACTGACTGACATGGCAAATGGTCTCCTGTACATCAGGAAACCATTTACTACGCTGGGTGATAACCACATAACCAAACTATGGCACCTGGTGGTTTAGTGGGTAACTAAGGCACTCCTGCCAGATTAAGCCAATGTAGGTTTATATCCAAGGGGTGGTTGGGGTTTATTGCTCATGTAATGCCACTCAGGGATGAGTGAGGCTGGTCACTCTCATCTTAAATGTCTGGACCAACTTGCCTAGCCCTGGGTTCCTACACTCCTCATGGGGCAACACAGGATTAGATAATGATGATGATGATGATGATATTCACTTAAAGTTACTTTTTCATTATAAAGTTGCTCGCAAGTTAGAAATGAATGTTTTTAAGCTTTAACCACTCAGTCACAAACCAGAAATATGTCTCACTTAGGGCGGTTTCACTTGAAGCAGGTGCTGGCAAAGAACGCCTTCATGTGCCAGTAGTCCGGTACCTATATAACCTGGTGGTTCCACTGCCTGGTTTTACAAACAACCATCAATTTCCTTCCCATCCCCCAATTGAAAAATGGTGGACTGCAGAAAAATGTCAGCTTCAGCCTATAGTCCACTGGCTTCTTGTTTACATAGGCCTGGGGTCACAGTTACTACTACTACTACCTGTGCTACAACAGCAACAACAAAAATTATCAACTGACTTGATGGCACCCTTGGCAGGGTCCCGTGCATACAGTCGCCTCTGGAACAGAACCACAGCTTTGAGCAATTCTGCTGCCACTTCATTAATTTCATCTGTCACAACATGGGTGCAGTACCTGGGGAGAGGCGTCAGATTAGAGGGTTTTCTCATCAATTCACCCCGAAGGTTAATCCATCCTAAGTCATTTCATTCTTACTAACCTAACCTAACTTGACCTAACCTTCACTAACTGAACATTACTACCGGTAAATCTAAGGTAATCTAACTTAACATGCTGGTAATATAATCTTACCTAACCCAAGCTAACCTAACCTAACAACATAACATAACCATATCTAACCTAACCCAACCTAGCCATATCTATGCTAACCTAATCTACTTACATAAAAGCCATAAAAAATAGACCCCCCAAAAAAAATCTGTAAAAAGTTTACTAACATGCAGTAAAAAGTTTACTGTATAACAGTGTCATCAGCACCGGCCACAGGCACCCACATCCAGTCATGTACCTATTTTAAAGGCTATATGTGTTTTTGTCTTAATTTGGGCTTTTCATACTGTACTTTACAGGTAATATACAGTACAGTATATATCACATACCTGTATATATAGTACAATATACAGTACAGTATTCAGTGCATAAGTTATGGTAGTCGCTTAATGTCCAGATCACTTAACATCCTATTTTTCGGAACATACTGTGGACACCGAGTGGCAAATACCTGTATAGCATATGACCACACCAACTAAGCACACTCCCTTCTACCCTATTACCAGTAACAATATACTACCTAACCAATATTCAATACATCAGTGCACCTAAACCCCATTATACGATCTTCCATTGTGCAATTGTTTGCTTATATGATCTTAATATTTTGGCATCTTTTTCGACAAATAATCACCAATTTCCCATATAAGATTGCTATGATCCCTACATCTGATATACAACTGACTGTTTTTTTTTCCACGAACGTAACTTAATCACACAGAGGGATCTGACTGCATACAAGTGGCTCACAATTAAAAAAAACACCTACTCTCTAAAATTATGGTGATGGACGGGATCTACCAGCATCTTCAGTTCCTGAAATATTATCCACCGGGCTCTCTCTGCATTCATGTGCGTCTCACCCTTGGAATTCTCATCGTTCTCTTCTTTCTTATCTATTTCACCATTATTTCCACTGTCTAGGTTTTTCTCAGCCTTAGATTTTTCCCCTTTCTCTCATTTCTTATCTACTTCACACTTAGTTCCACTGTCTAATATTTTCTCAACCCTCAATCTTCTTCCTTTCTCTTCTTTTTCATCTATTTCACCCTTGTTATCACTGTCTAATCTTTCCTCATCACTGGATTTTTCTCCTTTCTCTTGCTTTTCTACTTCATCATTAATTAAACTATCCATCTTCTTCCCATCACTATATTTCTCTCCTATCTCCTGTTTCCTCTCCTTTTCACCCTTCATTTCACTGTCCAGTTTATCATCGTGTTCAGTTTCCCCCACATGGCTCGTCTCCTCAGTCAGTGTCGACTCCTTCCTAACGGTCTCTTCATCCCGTTTCACCCCCTCCTTCTTTTCTTTCTCCTCCTCCTCGACAGGTAACAGGTCCGCTGGTGTTGATGAACTTGTAGGAGATTGTGTCTTCTGTCTTTCTATGGCTCTCTTTGCTTCTGTCGAGTTGAGAAGGAAAAAACTGTAATTACATTATCATCATCGTCAACACATGGAAAATAACCCATTCTGCCCATGGTTGTCATTTCTATTTATTCTCGCTACCACCAAATGATATCCAGGTAATTTAGTTATGAGGTATGTCTATCCCCCTTTCTTAATACTGACTATGACAAAACACAAGAATAAGTTTCAAAGCAAGCCTGAGGACAGTAAATCAACCAGGGGGATGAGGGTGGGTTCATGGAATGAGGGAAGTTTGAGGGGAAGAGCAGGGGAAGTCGTTGAGGCATTCAGTAGGACGTGAGTGGATGTGGCGTGTTTGCAGGAAGTCTGGTACAGGGTGGATCAGCCAGAAAGATTGTTGGGAAGGACTGTTACTATACATTGTTTTGGCAGGGGGGGACAGACGGATATGGGCATGTTGGTGTGATGGTTGCGGAGAAATCTATCTATCTATATACCTAGGCTGCTTCCCCCAAGGAAAGGGAGGTAGCCGAGACAGGACGACACACTCCCCATTTACTCATTCATTGCTGTCGGGCCCTGCTGCGGATGTCACTGATTGCAGAGAAATAGGTGGAATATATTATGAATGTTGTGAGAGTAAGCAATAGGATATTGGTAGTGAAAATTCTATCCAGTAGAAAGATAGCTGCAATTATATCGGCATCTGCTCCACAGGCAGGATTGGATGAAGCAGAGAAAGATAGATTTTGGGATGATTTAATATGTGTAGTAGGTGGTATGCGGAATCATGAGATAGTGGTTTTGGGAGGGGATTTAAATGGTCATCTAGGTGAAGCAGCACAAGGTTATGAAGGAGTGCAAGGGGGATGTGCGTATGGTCTAAGGAATGCAGAAGGGGAAAGGATACTCAAGTTTGGGGAGGCAACGGACATGATTGTGTGCAACACATATTTTAGGAAAAGAGACAGTAGGTTAATTACGTATGAGTCTGGGGGAAATAGCAGTCAGATAGATTATTTTCTGGTTAGGTGGGCTAATAGGAGGTTAGTGAGGGATGTTAAAGTTATAGGAAGTGAGGAGTGTGTCCAGCAGCAGAAACTATTGGTTTGTGATATGGTGCTTAAAGAACGAGTGATGAAAAAGAGGATTTATATACCTAGGAGGAAAATATGAAAGCTGAAAAACCAAGTACAGTAGTAAGGGATGCCTTCTACAGCAAGATGAGGAGAGTGGTGGCTGAACAGGAAGCTGTAGACAGAGGCATTAATGAACAGTACAGAGCCCTCAAGAACAATCTCTTGAGAGTTACTGATGTAACATGCGGTTGGACAAGAGGACCATCAAAATATAAAGTAACCTGGTGGTGGGATGAGGGTGTAGAAGCTGCAGTTAAGGAGAAAAGAAGGTTTTTCCTGGAATGGAAGAAGGGTGGTAGCAAGGAGGAATACTTGACTGCCAAGCGTAGGGCTTGAAGAGAGGTATACAGGGCGAAGTCAGTCACAGAGACTTTACTTGATAACCTAAATCGTGGGGAAAGGAAAAATATGACATTTAAGGTGGCAAATCAGATGGAGAGGGATAATCGGGATATTATAGGTGAGCAGTGTGTGAAGAATGATGAAGGAAGGGTAGTGGTGAACAGTGAGGATATTAAAGATGCATGGAGAGAGCATTATAGCCAGTTCTTGAATGGGGAGTTTGACTGGGACAGGGAAGGTTTGAGCCAGCAGATCCAGTGTTTGACCCTTGGCCTATGAATAATGCTCTTACTGTGAGTGAGGAAATAGCAGGATGATGGTGGGGAAGGCAGCAAGTGTGTCTGGGTTGACTGCCAAAATGTTGAAGCCCTTAGGAGATATAGGGGTGAGGTTAGTCACTGACCTGATAAATATGATTATTTGTGAGTGCGTTGTCCCATATGATTGGCTGGAGTATAATTGTAAATGTGTATAAAGAGAAGGGTGATGCCCTGGAAAGAGGAAATTAAAGAGGTATACTCAACCCCCTGCTATCGCGCCTAATTGGTCACAGGAAACGCGCGTGATAGGTGAATGCGTGATAGCTGAACTGAACAATCAATGGGAAAATTTCTAATTGGTTTTTCGGTGGCTCATTTTTCTAACTTTTAACCACTTTATGCCTACGATTTCCTGCCAATCTCTCCTCTAACATGAAATAAAGCATTATTACATTAATAATAACAGTATAATGAATAAATAAACAACATAAAAGGCCATCAAACTTTTATAAGGATTACGGCTTGGGTGGTTTGATGGGTTCCGAGGCTTGGGAGTGGCTTAGTTGCCGCCAGATCTCTTTGGCTGTCTCCATTTCTTTAGTGTCCACAGCTAAAGGGGGTATCACATGGTACCTTATATCAGGAATGGCTGAGGAACATTTAAGTGGAACAAAATTTGGACGCTATCACACACGTTCCTCACACTGTCGTCAGAGCCCCGTCTCAGTTGTAAACACGTGATTACTTTATCGACATCACAGTTTTTTCAGCATAAGAAATATTAACTCTTTATAAGGGTTTCAAAATGACTGATATTTATTCAAAAATACAATAAGTATTCAGCATTAGGCTAAATTTCAATGCTGTAGTACGATATATTCTTTCGAGCCGAATGGGTTTTGGTCACTGTTTTGCCCGTCGTGTCCTCGGCAGGAATCTGTTCAGATGCATTCCAAATGCCCGTGCTATAATCGGGAATTTTACCACGTTACCGTTCCGATTAACCATTGTATCCTCTGCAAACCTCGTATGAAGTGCCGTGTGAATAAGTTTCACTTAGCCTGTCTTCAAACTCGACGCGTGATAGCGGTCTTGGGGTGCGTGATAGCATGTATGGTTGTGCATTTGATGTGTGCGTGATAGCAGATAAGTGTGATAGCTGAACGTGTGATAGCAGGGGGTTGAGTGTATAATGCTTTTAGATCAGATAATGAAGCTAATGGAGAGAGTTTTAGAAGGTATGATTAGAGAAAGAATGAATATTGATGAGATGCAGTTTGGGTTTATGTCAGGTAGGGAGACCACTGATGCCATATTCATTGTCCGACAGCTTCAGGAAAAATATATTGGTAGGATAAGGGATCTGTATTTTGTTTTGTTGATCTGGAAAAGGCCTTTGACAGAGTCCCTAGAGAGGTGGTGAAGTGGGCAATGAGAAAGCTTGGCTTGGAGGAGTGGCTGGTTAGGGTGGTTATGGCTATGTATGTGGGTGCTCGCACCCAGGTAAGAGTGAATGGAGATTTCAGTGATGAGTTTTCCGTGAATGTTGGTGTGCATCAGGGGTCAGTTTTGAGTCCCATGTTGTTTACCATGGTATTTGAAGCCCTCTCATGTGACTTTAGAAACGGACTCCCAGATGTTGTATGCTGATGATTTGGTGTTGATTGCAGAGAACGAAAGGGAGGCGGAGGAATGGTTTAGGAAGTGGAGAGATGGTATGGGGCAAAAGGGTTTAAGGGTAAATGCAGATAAAACAAAAGTGATGATATCTAGGGTTGGTGGCGGTACTGTCAAAGACGAGGGAGGGTGGCCATTTACAGTTTGCCACAAGGGTGTGGGAAGTAATTCCATCTTGTGCGGTGTTTGTGATAAATGGGTGCACAAGAGATGTAGTGGTATCAGAGGTAGACTGCGAGATAATGCTGATTTTATGTGTACGGCGTGTCAGGGAGAGCAGATGGAGATTGTCAGGCGTGAAAGGATTGAACTTGCTGGTCCGGATGATGATGATGATGATTATTATCCATCTATTCATCTATCTATTGCCAGACGCCATAATCCCATAAGGGGTGGCCATTTGACTTTGAGTTATTTGTTTTACAGGGAGGGGCACTAACCCTTCACCAACCCACTTGCTGACACATTGGGAGCACATATGGTTTGGTTATATGGTTACCACCCAGCATTGTAAATGGTTCTTGGCTTACAGGAAACCATTTGGCTTGTCACTCAATGTAAAGCCAACAGTAAAGGAAAGAAAAGCAATAAGAAGTGACAGGAAAGATGGGAGAAATAGGAAGAGAAGAGGGCAGGCACAGAAAAAGAATGATAAAGGCTAAGGAAGAAGTAGGCAGCACTACACCAAGTGAGTGGATGATGGTCGCCACCACCTACCACTAATTATTATTATTATTATTATTATTATCATTATTATTATTATTATTATTAATGCAATCTATCAAAATGCTGAATGTAATAACTCACCATGTAAATTTACCTACCATTAAATATAATTTTAAATGCTGCTATTCTGTCATCCTGCAGTCTTTTAGCTGCTTTCTTCAGTTTTGATAAATTTTTCTTCTTGTTGGCTCTAATTTTCCCTCATCTCACCTGAAATTGAGAGAAAAAATAAGTGTGGCATAGTGCTATTCATTTTTTATTGCAGGTAAATACATATTCCAGCACATGAACTCCTTTAATGGTAGTACAGTAGTAGCTTTGCAGCCCTAGGTTCATCTGAATGTGAACCCAGTGAACAGCAGGCTGGAGTTGCCCCTATCCTGCAGCCCACCATCCTTTCTTCAGGGGAAAGAAAGGGAGGTGAGGGACATCTGTATAACCAGGTAGTTCCAATACCCAATCCTATCAGTGTCACCCACCACATAAAGGCATCATTCTCCATCATCCCTTTGATGGTGCTGGTAGTGCCTTCATGTGATGGCACTGATAAAACCATGCAGCTCCACTGCTTGATTATACCAATGTCCCTTACGTCCTTCCTTGTTCCTCTACGTGAGGTTAGTTGACTGCAGAAGAAGAGTAACTTCTGCCTGCTGACCTCTGAGTTCACTTTCCAGATTACCCTGGGGCTACAGAAGCCACTACTACTACTATTACTACTACTACTACAGTACTATAGTCTGTTCCATATAAACTGGCGGAGAGAAACCTGTATTTTCCTTCCCAAGTCTGGGTCAAACGTAGAATGCAGGTGACCTTAGAAGGATTATCCCCCTCTTTCCTCCAGCCCCTCCCATCTCCTTCCTCTCCTGAGAGAGAGAGAGAGAGAGAGTGTGTGTGTGTATTTACCTATTTGTATTTACCTATTTGTAGTATACAGGAATTGAGCAATGCTCATGTTGTCCTGTCTCCATATCCACATTTATCAAGTCTACCTTTACACACATGAATGTTTTTCTCATGCACCACCTCTTTGTCTAAGTCGTTCCAAATATTTAAGAATATACCTAATTGTGATATACACGGAATGTACTATGCTCGTGGGTTTCCGTCGCTGTTTCTCAATAAGTCGAATTTAACTTTAAACTCGTTTAAGTTTTTAGACTGGACGATCTCTTTGTCCAGGCTATTCCATAAGTCTATACTTCTGTAAGGAAAGCTATATTTCTTAATATCCTTCAAGCAACTTGACTTTTTCAATTTCATTCCATGTCCTCTTGTTGCTCTCTTATCCCATACAAACAGATCTTCTTTGTCAATTTTATCTACTCCCAACATGGTCCTGAACACCGCAATCATGTCTCCCCTCTTTCTCCTTTCCTCTAACGAAGGCAAATCCAGTTTTTCCAGCCTCTCTCTGTATGACAGGTCTGTCAGACTGGGGACCATACAAATCCAATGCCATACTTGCATAAACACAATATACACCGAAAATATTTTAAAAATTCATACAGTACTGTATTTTTTAAAAATAAAACTTCTATATTATGTACTGATTTTGTTCACATGACATATTTTTTTGTGATTCCGAACAATTTCAGCAACAGTGAACTTTTTTTTTTTTTAATATGTATATTTCTTCATTCAGTGCAACTATTAAGTTTTCACCAGCATGTCCACAGTCATTTTGTGATTTTTTCCACGATTCATTATGAATGACAGGAGGGGTTTAGGAAGCTAAAAATTACACTGGCAGGTGCACCATATGATTCCCTTCATGTTGGTAAAGGAAAAAATTTGATTTATGAAACTTGAAAAAATGGTCCTGGTGCTGACCAGGGGGGTGCATCAATTTCCAAAGGCATGGCCATGGAAGGGTTAAGCTCCTCCCAGTGATGATGAATGATGGATTATGATGATGATGATGGTGACTATGATGATGATGATGATGATTATGATGATTATGATGATGGATGATGATGACGATGATGATGCTGCTGCTGCTGCTGATGATGATGATTGATGATGCTGGATGACAACAACGATGACAAAAATGTCCGGATTCTTTCCATTCTTTGTCATGATGTGATACTGGGTTAGGATTAATATAAACTGTCATTCCTCCCATCTCTCTGTAAAGATGTGATACTGGGTTAGGATAAAAATACACTGTCAAATACTCACCATAACACATGAACTGACAGTGACGTACCTGTAATGAACTTCTGCCTGTAAGCGGCTCTTGTTCTTAGCACTCTTTATAGGGGTTGGCTGCAGGATGTCTGTGAATACGTTGGACCGCTTGTTGGCGGCAAAGTCTACCAAACACAAACAAACATTACATTATTAAAACAGAAAAATGCTGGTACAGACAGCATTATAACTGATGTAGTAAGCATTATTTCTGGCACCATTTTAGTTATGATACACACATTAGCTTAAGAATTGCTAAAATTATATATAAATATACAAGTTCATATATACATACATATATATATAAACATATGCAGAAACTTCACTTCACCGTGAAGACATGTATGCAAAATAAACACAGGAGAAATGAAAGGAGAGACGGTGAGTACTTTCATATATTACATCATCAGACAGAGTGATACAGAAACGTAAAGGGCAGAGGTCTTTCGTGCACACTCACAGCAGGGTGTGGCACATAGAACAAAGGATGACCTGAATTAAAACTGATTGATCTATCTATCTATATACCTAGGCTGCTTCCCCCAAGGAAAGGGAGGTAGCCGAGACAGGACGACACACTCCCCATTTACTCATCCATTCAAACACACTCATTCGCATCTTAGCCCCAAAGGGGAGAACGGACAGATCCTCACCGCACCACACCGCACAAGGGTCAATTGCGCAATGCAATCAGTGACATCCGCAGCAGGGCCCAACAGCAGAGCTGGTTTACCCCAGCCACATCATAACAGACCCATCCCCTTACCCACACCTGACCTGAAAGCTGATCAGTCCAAATGCGGGAGAATATCCCCTCAGGGCTGCGTCATCGCTTACTCATTCACAATTTCTCTCCATTTATTTCTGTCACACACAGCCACTCTTCCTTGCTCAACAGACATCCCTCTCACATCCAGCACTCTCTTCACACTGTCCATCCATCCTATTCGTGGTCTTCCTCTCAGCCTTACACCTCTCACATCAGATCCAGTTATCTTTTTCACCAATCGCTTATTATCCATTCTCTCCATATGCCCAAACCATCGCAACACCCTCTAATCAACTCTACCAGCCATCTCCTGAACAACTCCAGTTCTCCTTCGCACTTCATCATTTCGCACTCGATCCATACGCGTCACTCCACACATACTCCTCAGACACCTCATCTCCATTACATTCAAACTTTTCCTCTCTGCTATACCCATATTCCATGTTTCAGCCCCATATAACGCAGTCAGTACCACAACACCCTCATACAGCCTTCTCTTTACATCCATTCTAAGCGAACGACATCTAAACACTTTTTTCACTCCTCCCAGCACCTTTCCTACTTCATTTATTCTAAACTTCACTTCTGCATCTATTCTTCCATCCACAGCAACATGTGACCCTAGATATTTAAAACACTCTACCTCCTCAAGCAACTCGCCATTCAAAACTATATTCATCCCCCTACCATCTACCAACCTCATACACTTCATCACTTTACTCTTGTTCTCATTTACTTTCAATTTCCTCCTTTCACACACCCTTCCAAACTCCTCTACTGATTGATACAAAGAACAATTGGTACCTGACTTTATACCTTAGTGATGCACCTGACAAAAAGGGTAAATACTACGACACTTATGCATACGTTAAACCACGGTATTTACCCCATTTGTCAGGTGCATCCCTAAGGTATTAAGTCAGGTACCTACAGTTCTCTGTATCGATCAGTTTTATTTCATCGTAATGGATGCCACACATGCTTGTTTTTGTGAATAAACAGCGAAAAAAATGCAATACCTCGCCACTAGACCACATGGGAATTTACAGTGGTGTGCAGTGTTAAGAAATTAGAATTTAGAGTGCAAAGGATTAAGTATGGAGTGCAAACTGGTGGTTGAAACTGGCGTGGCGCAATTAAGAACAGAATGTACAGTGTTAAACAATTATAACTCACAGTGCGAAGAATTAAGTGTAAAACAACACTGGATTACTGCATGTGCTTCAAGAGCAATTTCACCACTGCCACAGCCTTAGAGGAGGCGGCCACCGACGTTCTGTAAGTACCCTGTTCACTGCTAAATATTTTCCATACTCACTTATAATTCCTCATTCTCTGGTTCCTTTTCATTTATTTCATGCTTTATATCCATTATTGGTGTGAATAGGGTCTTAAATAGGTTTAAGTAGGTGTTATGCTTGTCCGGTAGGGAGTTATTTAGGTGGCTTTCAAAGTTAGGCTGGGTTAGGGTCCATAAATACCAGTCCAGCAGGCAGGGGCCCACTTTCCGGACAAACCCACCTCCCGACCATGCCTTTGGCTCTATTACATCGGATAGTGGAGAGATTACTGTATATATATATATATATATATATATATATATATATATATATATATAAAATGCTAAAAAATATAATAAGAATAAATAAATAAAAACTTCAGTTTACTAGAGAGATGTAAGTGTCTAAGGTGAAGAAATGTTGGGTGTTCATCTGATATATTCTGCAATACCTATCTATCAACCATTTCTGATATTAAATATAACTAATTCTAAACTAATGTACTGTACTCAATGCTGAGAGATTGTTTAAAGCAGAAGATAATTTACCTTTGAATCTGGTGTCACTGATAAGTATTTCCTGTGAGACCAAATCCACATCTTTGGACTCATCAGAGAAGCTTTCAAAGGTCAGTCTAGAGCTGATGAAGTTGACACAAGCCAGTGGGTTTGAGGCAGCTGTGTCCACTGAGCCTGTATTCTCACCCTCACCACCATCCCTTTGTAAGCTATTCAGTTCAAGAGTCACGTTGTCCAGATTGAGGATGAGAGTGAAGCTCGTCCACACAGAGATGCCCAACGGTGAAGACTGTGGGAAAGAAAAAACATCATCAACCAGACCTCTTTTTCACCTTAGGTAGGGTCCAATAATCATGACAAAATGAGAAACTAACCAAAGTCTGAGCTGAAAAAAAAAAAAGCATAATTAGGGCCTACACACACACGCACACACACACACACACACACACAAATCATGATGCCTGTACACTCAAACTTGCATAAATCATCTCCTTTACTACCTGAGTTTCACTAAGACAGAACATTACACTTCACACATACACAGCATAACAACATTCTCCTGATGTTAAGGAAAATTCCCTGTAATGTCAAAAGAAGCACTAGTTCCCTAAATTACTTACAGTCCACTCCTAACCTTAGCAATGAAGGTAGTTTCAGTCCCTCAAACATGAATCATATCATCCAGAAAACAAAATTTCTTTTACTTACTTCAAATGTACAGGTGGCCACACATGAACTTGGTACAGTGTCTGTGAGAGTCAGAGGTCTAGTTACAATTTCAGACATTCATGCATCAATTATTTAGTCATCTCAGCAGGTACTGATTCACGTCAGTGCCACCAACAAACATATGATTGTGTCAGCATTGTCAAATGTATCAAATGCTAAACCTCTGTTACACACTGATGCCGTCCCAGGGTGATATGTAGCCACTTATACATCTGCAAAGTCTATTTTAGCACATGTTTTTTTTTTTTTTTTTTTTTTTTTTTTTAAATGCGAGGAAGAAGGAACCAAAGGCCATGAGCCCGCAGTAACAGTTCCCTCCAAGAGAAAAACAAAATACAATAGAGAGCCAAATTCAAGATCCGATCATTTTGAGATGCCTGGACACACTGCGTTTGAAAGACTGGAGATCATAGGCAGGAGGAAATACAGACAGAGGGAGACAGTTCCAGAGCTGACCTGTTGCATGAATGAAAGACTGGGAGTAACGGTTAACTCTTGCATTAGAGAGTTGGACAGAAAAGGGATGAGAGTTTGCTGCCAGACGGGTGCTACGCGCCCGTCGTAGAGGTGGAGGAATGCAAGCAGACAGTTCAGAGGAGCCCTTCCTTTATGTCCACCCTTATACACAGAGGAAACAACGTCGAATGATCACTTAAAAAAATACAGTATGAAGTGAGGCACTGACCTGTTGTATGTGCTGAGAATGAGGCTGGTAGAGGTAAGCTGGTGGTGGTGGTGGTGGTAGTAGCTCCCCAAGGTTAAAGGCCAGTAAACCGCGGATCAGCCGGTAATCTGCTGTGGTGATGCTGGCATGTACCTTGGTGACGGTTCCATGCACACTCAGATCCGGGACTAAAACAAAAATATGAACCAAATTTTAGCATTACCATCATCAACAACATTACTGACATAAATAGCATCACCATTCCTCATTCCTCCTCCTCCTCCTACTGAAGATCATGATCATCATCATCCAAATCCTGTTCCCCATATTCATAAGGGGTGAGGAGCTCCAATGTCATTTAACCTACAACGTTACGCATTCAGACTTTACTGGTACCAGGCATTAACAAGTTACATGACCACATTGCATGTATGAGTATGCAACACAGTAACATCGTCTCTACTCTTGGAAGCAGCTGACAAATGCTAGTGAGGTAAAGCCATTTCACTGGCTGCTATGTGCAACTTCATGCATCATTCAACTATGCCTTTTTATACCATGTCAATCCTCTTTGCTTTTTTAAAATTCCATACTATTAAACACAAATAACCTATCTTTCAACTCTTTTCTTTTAAAAATTCCACACTATAAAACACAAATAATCTGTCTACCAACTCTCTTATCTTTTCAAAATTTCACACCATAACATACCTGATCTAACTCTTACCCAATCTTTTATTGTCCCACATGGAAGGCATGTATAGAGGTCTGAGGCTAGCCTGCATAGTCCAGACATTTAAGGCAAGAAATTATGCCCTTTTCACCCAAACTTGGCCCAAATTTTTGTCCTTGTCTAGCCTATTTCATTTAGCTAAATGATAGAAAGATAATGCTACAGCTCTGCATTCTTTCCACAGCAGTTCTTTGTGACTGGAATAATTTTTTTGTGTTAATCTATTCCTACAATTCAGCATTCAAGATGGGGATGGAAATTTTAGGCCAAGTCAAAGTAAAAGGGGTATAAATGCTCTCCACTGAAACCCAATACAGAAGGTAAACTGACCTGCATGACTCATTGCTACGTCAAGGTTCCTCTCCACCTGCAGCCTGAGAGCACACTTATCCTGCAGGAGCGATGGGCCTTGTCGCACCACCCGGAATGCGCCAAACAGCCACTCCACACCACCATTCTTCTCACCTTCTGAGCTCATCCAACTCTGTTTTCTTTTACTTCTTTCATCGTATTTCTTTCCCACACTTCCTGAGTCCTTCTGGCCTTTCCTTTCAACATCACTCTTTCCTTCCCTCCCTCTTCCTCCCCTGTGTCCTTTCTCTCTCCAGTCTACCTTATCCTGTGTTTCTCTGGCACTTGTGTAAATATCCATATTGACTAAGTTTATATTCATCACATCCAACAAACACTTGTGAGGTTTAACTTCATCTGACACTTTCCTTGGGTCAGATTCAGCATCAGAGTCACTCAGGTATGGACTGGATCCAACATCACGGTTTTGGCTGTGTGATCGTGACCTGGCATCCTGAGACCTATGAAGGTACAAAATATTACAATGCAGTATTGCAGGGAATTATCTATACTGTTACTGATATTAAAGTTACAGAGAAAGGAAATAATCCTGTCTCACACTAACATCCGTGAGATGTAGAAGCTTGATGTTAGACACCATAGTTCTCAAAATATAGTGTAACATAAGCCAAGGCAAACACCCTCAACTTCTGGTGGAATTGTATTACTGTATTAAAAAAAAAAAAAAAAAAAAAAAAAAAGCCTCCTGGCACCTGTTGGAGGTTTAAATTAACAAAATCTGCACCTTGACTGGTGCTGGACACCTGTACACCACCTGGTGTTTAGCTTGTGCTTGTTTCATGTAATTTAACTAGAGTTGTACTGTTTTGTTATTTTAAGTTCTGGAAAAAGATATCAGCATCACTGTCTAAACTTTACCTCCCAACTTAAATATAAGTAGAGTGGCAAGGAACTGGAAATAGCACTTGGAGAGTTACCAACCAATGAAACAGACTACACATTCATTCATTCAACAGTCATCATCATCACTGTCATTATCCTGACCTTCTCCCACCAAAAGATGGAGTGAAGAAGGGTCCAGAAAACAAGACAAAAGAAAGCACATAAGAGGGAGATGTATCACCTACATGCCTTGTGAAAGGAGCCAGAAATACCATACAAATCCCAGGATCATGTCTCTGCTTCACATGTCTTACCATCTGCATTGAGCTACTGGGGAAAGTTTTTTCTTAAAAGACGTGCTTCACATACACTCTTCAGATAGAGTCTATCAGTCAGTTATCAGTTTTAAAAAGAAGTGGCAAAGCTTTACCATATGCCCCTCCATACAACCACTTTGATTATCATTCAAGCCTTCAAAGTTCTCAACTCCATCTCACAGGCAAACCATCCAGGCAGGTACATACTGTAGTCTCTTTTTTAGATGCATTTCAAAAATGCCTGTGGGATAGACATTGCACAGACTGGGAAAAGAAAAAAATGTAACCCAAAAAAACAAAAGATAAAAGAGAGCCAAATTCAAGATCTGTATTATCATAATTTTTTCTTACAAACAAGAAAACACTAAAAAACAACAGCAAAGAATGCCCTTAATCTTTCAATATGATGACATCATGACATCATTTTAACCAGAGTGTTTTTTACTTAAACCTGGGCAGACATCACATCACCCACTAAACCATCTAGTTAGAAAAGTCTTTCCAAAGCTCAATGAATTGATCTGGGGAGAGTAGGAATAAAATTTAAAGATGTCATGGAATTTGAGACTAATTATATAAACCTGTCAATGAAGGGACTGGACAAAGCTCAAGGCACTTTGGTTTTGTTTGCTTCCCCCAAAATACACTTGGTTCCCTGCCACATCCCTGCATCCTCTTTCCATGCTCCAACCCATCAACCCTCCACAACTGTTAGTGTACTGCATTATCGGGTGTTAATGCACACAATGAGTAAGAACCATCTCATCTATTTATAACAGGATGTATTAATCAAGGAGAGTGTGGCTACAAACAAATTGTCTCCATATCACCCTGCTCCCCTCCATCATAAAATGGCAGATTTCAAGTGTGTTTTATGTGTACCAACACAGCTGATCATACTGTCATGTCGTATTGTTTATAAAGGCTACAACATGCTGCACGGTTGTTAAACTTGTGGTAGCTCTCCACGCTGCTCAATCTATGGCAGCCTCCCTGTTCAGTCCCTTATCCCTGGGGTTACCCTCTATGACCTTGTCCCAGATCATTTTCAGTTTGCCTCTCGCAACCCTTCCAACGACATTCACACTTCTCGCCTTTTGCACCCAACTGTCATCCTCCAGCCTCTCAACATGCCCAAACCATCTCAATCTACCCCTCCTCATCACAGCATCAATACACTCCAGTCCCAAACTTCCTCTCAATTCTTCAATCGTAAACCTAGCCTCCTCCCATGCCTCGCATTCAGCTCACTACACGTCCATCTAATCACTGTCATCTCTGTACACTTCAGCTTGTAAACACACGAGATACAGAAAAAAACCTTGAGTTATAATGGGGTTGAGGACAGCATGCTCTTTACTCATTTACTGTTACAGTCCAACCTAAAATACTTTATTTTTTTCTGGCTAAAGGACAAAATTAAGACAGACATTACCTGGGATGTGATCGAGGCAGCATCAGTCTATCCTCCGTGTTTTGTCTCTGAACCTGACAACAACAACAAAAACACTCATTATCATCATCATCATCTTTCAAAACCAGTCTGCAATATTTATCATCATCATCTTAACCATACTTCCCACTTACAAAACTGGTTGGATAAATGGATAGGAAAATAACAGCACAGAAGTAGAACACTATATGGTAAAGAGACTGCAAACTGAAACAAGCCACACATCCATTCATTCAACAATAAAATCTCTTGCTCTTGGCTCCACCTATCAAACCAAATGATCCAACATTATGCTTCATACTGTCAATGGGTTACAGACTTCAGCTGACTGCATTCTACATCAACTGGGATGACTTCACACAATTTTTTAAACTCTCAAGTGGCATCAGCTGTGGCTTTAAAAAAAAAACTGATGAGTGGCATCAGCTGTGGCTTAAAAAAAACAAAAAAAAAACATGAGTGATAACTTGCCATCTGCTTGGCCAGGCAAGGTGTTTTCTGTGTCAGGAAGTTGCTCTTGAATAACAATTTAAAAAAATGAACATGACTTTTCTGTTCATGGTTAAGGTAAAGATTATATGATTCAATAAGGTCCTTTTTTACTCATTCTCATCATCAACCGTGAAGCAGCAACTCACCTGGCTAATGGTACCCTGTGAACCAGCCAAGAGGAATTTGTTTGTGATTGTGAGGCTGCCCAGCTCAGCCACCAGCAGGTCGCGTGAGCAGGAGGACATGGGAAGGAAAATGACCGGAGATCCAGCACTAATGTCCAACGATACACGTAATCCACGGCTGAAGTCTGACACCTAAAAAATATACACACAAAATGTAAATAAACTGCATCAGCATACCCATCACCATCACCAACTTACCAATGAAATACTGCCAGTTCAATAGCACTACAGTACATGTAAGGAGAATTGCCTGTGAACTAAACATTTTCTGTATCATATAAACTACTACCAGGATGTATGCTAGCTTTCTGCCCATAATGGTTTTTGATTACATTAGCCAAGTCTAAAGCTGCATGATGACCCAAAGCAGGTATATAATAAGGACTGGCTCTGTTACCATACATATTGTTTTATATTTATACAGTACTACAAATCAGGATCAGTATGACTGCAATTTACTCATCGCTATCATCAATGCTGTGCTTTCTTTTGAGAATTTTCTAATGGTAAATAACAGTGACAGAGGATCAAAGTTTCATAAGCATCACCTTCATCCAAATCCTACTTCCTAGGTACATATGCAGTGTTTAGGATCTAGAAATAGCAGTGGGAAAGCACAGAAAGATGACAACACACTGCTCAATGCAATGGGTCACACAACAATGTACGGTACCCATCAGTCAGGTAGTGACAATTTTCAGCTCCACCACATATTTGTGTATGCATGTGTAGCCAGTCTCACTTGACAATCTGTACAACAGCTTTAATTAAGTGCACTTTGTTTATGGTTCTTTACCTGATTCTGTCCTTTAAGCAGGAAGACTGGTTGGGATGGTAATGTTGCTTTCAGACTTCAGTGTCAGGCATTGCTACTCTATAATACAGGAAATACCTATAAAAGTACAGCATAACTACTATACAGATTCAAGCAGTGGTGGGCAAGTTAATGAAAAACGTTAGCTTCGTTAATCGTTAATCCGTTTATCAGATAATTAGCTTCGTTACAGTTAATCAGTTAATTTGGATTAATTCTGCCAAAAATTAATGGAAGTTAACTGTTAATCCGTTAATCCGCTAGTTTTACATATGAAACCATCACCAGCCACAATAGTTTCCTCACTTTCCTGCCTATCCATTCTGTCCTGGCCGACTACAGACTACTGAGATGTACTGGACTGAGACGCCACCACTATGAAACTGAATCTATGAGTATGATCCCTCCACAGTCCAAACTCCAAAATTCTGTTGGCTTAGAGTCGATACTATCAACATCATGCTTAAACCCAGCAGGCTGTCCAAATCCATTCATTCCAATTCACTGATTCTAACTCCTCCTCTACTTTGGTCCTGTAATCATCTGCCATTTCTTTGATCCTCAGCTTCTCAATTTTCAGTCTTTCTCCCTGACTGCTCCTCTCTCTCCCGATCCACCTCACTCCTCTCAGCTTGATCTTGCATACCACAATCACATCATCTGACAGACCTCCACATTGTCCTCTCATGGCCCTTGTATTAGCAACCATTCCCATCACTGACCTCTCTACGAGCACGTAATCAATCAGGCTTCTTTCAACACGATCCCCGTTCCCTCTATACCATGTATATTTATGTGCATCTTTGTGTTTTAAGTACGAGTTACAAGTGAACAACCTCCTCGCCTGACACATATCCTTTAGTTGCTTCCTATTATTATTTTCTGGTACTCCATAATAACCCATTATGTCATCCTCAAGACCAGCGCCTACTCTTCCATTCATATCCCCCATTAAGATCATTTTATAGCTCCTGGGCATTTCTCCCACTACTTCATCCAGCTCATCCCAAAACCTGTCTTTCTCTCTCTCACTCCAGTCCTCACACAGTGCATATGCTACAATCACTGCCACACTCACCGTCTCTATACAGCAAATACCTAAAATACCTAAAAATGTACAGCATAACTATTATACAGATTCATGGGCTACGTTACTGAACAACAGTATACAATAAAAACAACTTTGTCTGCATATCACAACTGACCTTAATTCCAGCCGTTGTTGCCCTCCAGCGTGACACAATGTCTGAGCTGCGTGAACTGTTGCACCAGCTGTGTTAGAGCCAAGGAGAAGCGCTGGGTGTGGACGTACATCACTGACGACATCTTCAGCTTCACACGCATGTCACACTCTCGCAGCATTCCAGGGTCATCGTGCCCATACCTGACAAAACCACCTCACATTAGTACACAACAGTACAGACAAAATCATTATCTTTTGTTGGGTAACATTTCTTAACATTTACTCAGCTTAACCCCTTTAACATCATGATGATTTTGTCTTTTTTTCCTTGCTTCTGTCAGACAACTGTATTCATTTTTTGGGAGACTTTTCACATTTCAGAGGTTAGCTATTCCTTTTGTTTTTAAAGGCTCCAACATGCTTGCATGCATTGGCCTTGGTCACCTAATGGCATTAGTAATCCCTTTCAATACAAGAGTGCTCTCCTAAGCTGAATAAATCATCTAAAGACAGCATGAATAAACTAAATAATATGTCATCAGATTTATGGAATTTATGAAGACCTCTCTTGATGGTGGGTTTACAACGCAACTCATGGCTTCAACTGTCTACCACAGACTGAAGTTCCTTCTTTTAATGCCTCAAACCATTAATGCTATTATGCAATCCCTATAATGGAATTAACCAAAGTGCAAATGATGTCTGTCTACTGACATGCCACAGAACTCCTTTATGGAACAGTTCTCTTATGGACACAGGGATATTAAGGGTAAGCCTTGGAGATGTGTACTGGTATAATATACTAGTACTGGTGGCCACATATAATTTTTACATCACAGATGGTGTAGCAAGTTATGATGCACCAACCACATGTGGTCCAAAAGAGTATTTCTGAGGGGTGGTTGGGGTTTGTGGTTCATGTAATGATGCTAAGGGACAAGCAACTGATCCTTGTCATCTTAAATGTCTAGACTACACTGCCTAGCACCAGGTCCTAATGCTCTTGACGGGGCAATGCTGGACTGGATAATGGATGGACAGACAGCAGAACCACATAACTTCACCACCCAACTTCTTCTTTAAAAAGTTGTTGGAAACTGTTGGTAAATGCAATTGTCAGCAGTGTAATTAATACTTCTCTCTATCTGTCTATCTATCTGTGGCCAGATGTCTCAATCCCATGGAAGGTGTCCACAAAAAACTAGCCTCCACCTCACCTTGTCCTCTACTATCAGGCTGCCTTCTCTCCGCCTTCATTCATATACCTCTATCCCATCCAACAACCTCATCTTTGGTCTATCCCCCCCCCCCCTCCATTCCCCTTCATTTCATGCACATACACTCTCCTAGTCAATCTTTTACTCTCAGTTTCTACAAAATGATAAAACCATCTCAGGGTATTTTTCATAACTTTCCAGCACACCCGTCTGAACACCACAACACACCCCAACTTCCTCAAATGTTTGCCTGTTTCTCCACGAAACTCCACACACTCCTCTCAGATAGATAGTTTCTACTCCCCTCACTCTTGACTTGTGTCCTTCCTGCTAAGTCCAAACTTCACTTCACAACTGCGCAACAACTTTCTTATTTCCATACTTACCTCTCAATTCCTTTTCACTATCCTCTACTTACCTTCAACCTTCCTTTCCAGTTGTACTCTTCTTGAACTTCAACCTAAACCCCCATCACTGCTCATCACACTACTTAGACTGCTCACATTCTCCATTCCCTGACCATTCAGCCTCACCAAACACTTCATGACTTCATTCCTCTTAAAAACATTCATCCATTCATTCATCATCTAATCCAGTGTGGCCCCATGAGGAGCATAAAAGTCCACAGCTAGGCAAGTTGTTCCTGACATTAAAGATGAGAATGACCAGTCTCATTCATCACTGAGTGGCATTACAAAAGCAATAAACCCCAACCATCCCTTGGATATAAACCTGCACTGGCTCAAGCCGACTGGAGCGCTTTAATGGGCCAGTGCACTGAGTGGTCCTGACATCTGGTGGGAGTCTGTGAACTGTGAACTTCTCCCAGATGCACCTGTTGCAGGTGTGTGGGTTACTGCTACCAATATTTGATGTTATTCTACCCAAAGCCATCTAAAATTGAGTGTTATTACATTGAACATCAGGTTTACACCAACAAAACTAAAGGTTCTACAATATTCATGGCCTTATAAAGAAGATGGGTTGGGAAAAAAATAGTATTCAAACGTATGTTCTACTCCTGTCTATCAGGTGATTTCTAGGGATGTATTAAAGAGGGTTTATGTGGAAATATTGCCTTCATGCATGTATAGAGTAAATAATTTGAATATGGGTATTAAGAATTCCATTTCTTAAAAAACAATGATGAAAGATATGGATAAATTCGCCACACGACATTTCCATTCAGTACTTGGCTCTGGCACATGTATGATTGTACACAAACAAGAGACTGGTGAGGTGCGTCAGTAATGGGATGACTTGGTTGTGTGACACTGACAACAAGAAGAGTTAGCAAAATGATGAACTTTGCACCGTGGCTGACTGCAAATCAAATTCAACTTTCAAGGCAGACCAGCACCCATTCATGAAACAAGTGAAAGGATGGGCCAGGTTTCCACCAAAGATGAATGCCAAACGTTGTAGGCTGTGGGAGACGCCATGTGGGTGTTGACTGAAGAGCAACAAGGAAAACATGTCATACATTGCTCCGGCAGCGAATTTCAAAATACGCAAAATTGTGCATGAAAGCATTTCCCCATTTATTTACCATGTTATAGTCTTATACCAATTATATGGGATGTTAAATGAACCAAGTTAATTCAATGGACATGATGATTCCTGTTTTAAGATTTTTTTTTTCTTCTAATGCCACTTACACACCAATAGCATGAATGTCGAAGGCATTTGAAAAATTCTGTGATTTGGGGAAACTACATGAAAGTGCATAGAAAAATTTATCTTTGAAACCCACAAAACATATTTCTGGGAAAAGTTCACAGACTCCCACCAGATGGCAGGACCATTCAGTGCACTGGCCCATTACCTACTAAACCACCACATGCCATAATTTGGTTATATAGTTACCACCCAGCATAGAAAATGGTTTCCTGGTGTACAGGAAATCATTTGGCTTGTCACTCAATGTAGAGTCAACCGCAGACAGAAGGAACAAGAAAGAATGAAGGAAAGAAAGAAAGAAGAGGAAGGAAGGAAAGAAGAGAGGAAAGGGCAGGCACCCGAGAGCAGCACTACATCTAGTGAGTGGATTGTAAGCGTCCCCACCTACCACTATCCTCTTAAAAACACTTACAATAATCAAATCTGTAACAACATGAGAATCTCACCCTGGACTTGGACTGTGATACTGTGCTTATGGGTGAGTTCCCTGGCTATGAATTATGATCCTGTGGTTACCAAGCTTGTAATCCCACCCTTATCACCTTCTTTCCCTCTCTCTTTTTTTTTTTTTTTTTTTTTTTATATACATCGCACTGATTCACTTACCTATGAACAGTCCTCAGTGTATGTCTAGGATATATGTAGTCAAACCATTACGATCCCAATGACAAATATTTCTGGCCCCCCAAAAAGGATAAAAGCAAAATCTTAGTTTCAAAATTATATTGTACCGTAGACTCTCGCTATAACGGGGCTAACTGGGGGGAAGCCTGATCCAATAAAGCTGATAGCTCATTATATCTGAGTCCCCGCCCCCCTGAGGTGGATTTCAAGCACATGTTTGAAAATAAATGAGCACAAGAGCATATTCTAGTAGCTACAGTACTAAAAATGAAAACTATACTCACTTTACACTAACTTGGTCCATAATTTTGTCCTTTTGCAGCTTATTTCACATCTCTGTCAGCACTTCCTTATAACTAGTACAATATTATTATATGCAGCTTGTTATTAGAACTCTGTAAAAATGATGGGGAGAGGGCAATTTCAGGCCAGGTTTGAGTACAAAGGGTTGGAAACATATGTATAGTGACCCACTGCATTATATTCAACCCGTGGGTTGCAAGCCACAGCTCGGGCTGGATAGTGCTGCGTTGCGAGCCACATCTCAGGCTGTGCTGGCCATGCATCACTGTAAACAACTCGACCCCCACGCAAACTTATGCATGGTGCTACGCAAAGACGGAGAGAGAGAGATATTTTTCTTTACGCCAGATGATGCCTTGGATGTTTATCTTCAAGTTTATAATAAACAAAAACATTTTTATTTTTTTATTTTTTCACTACTCCCATATGTAAACTTACGCATGGCTCTACGCAAAAATGGAGAGAGAAAGATAATGTTTTTTTTTACACCAGATGATGCCCTGGATATTTATATTCAAGTTAAAAAAAAAAAAAAAAAAATCCTTAATTTTTTGCACACCATGAGGTGGGATAAAAAAAGGTAACTGCGCAATCCGTGGGTTAGTGGGCAGAGTTCATTATGGCTGATGGAAGTTTGGCAATCTTCGTAGTGTCCGTTAAATCTGATATCCTCTACACCAAGGTCCATTATAGCCGGGGTCTACTGTGCTGTGAATTAGGAACAACCTTAAGTGTAAAACTGATGTTAACATATCAGAAACTTCAAAATGAAAACAATGCAAATCATATATCTTAACAGTCCACTACTCACTTGAAAACTTGGAATGTCGTAGCCTCTGATCCAGCCGTCAAAAACTTCTCTGAGTAGAGGTGGCCGTGTGGCGTGGTGTCGGTGAGCGTCAGTGATCCCAGGCGTCCAGTGAGGGTCAGGTTGCCCCCCGACCCCACCGAGCGTACCAACACCTGGGACACCATTGCACATGCCAACTCCTGCCACGTGTGATTCAGAGTCAGGCTCAGTGATCGCACCTGCACCTCCACTATTGTGTTTACTTCTTCTACACCTGTAATAAGAGATTCAGTATCAGCATTACCTTGGCCTTTTCACATCTAAGGATAGGGAGGGTTTTGTAATGTGTGGCTCATACTGTTTATAAAGACTAGAACCTTCTTGCATGCGACGACCTTGGTCACCTGACGGTAGTTTTCCATGATGCTCAATCTTTGACAGCCTCCCTACTCAGTTCCTTATCCCTGAAGCCACACTCTATGACTTCATCCCAGATCTTCTTTAGTCTGACTCTCACAACCCTACCCTCGATGTCCAAAAATTATGGAAAGATTAAATGATAGCAGGAGAACTGATCAACAGGATGTCCAGTTAAATCGGTCAATCACTTTTTCACTCACCATTCAAACCCATGGAATCCTAACTCTAACTTCACAAGAGACGATTACTATATTACTAATCCTTTGACACCTGTCCTGGAAAGGACACCTTACTAAGGTGACAATGATTTAACTAGGCAGCCTTATTGTTTAATTATACAAACATTATTCAATATCTTTGCTATCCTCTGAAGACCGGAGAATGGTGGACCTCAGCTCACCAGGTTCGAATCCAGGTGAGCCTGGGATGATGACGACAACAACAATAACAATAAACAACAACAACAATAACCTTTAACCCCAGTAAAATAATCATAACAATCATCATCATCATCCCCAGAGCAAGAAAAACATGATAGAAGAACAAGTCAACAGTGTGCACAGTGAAATGAGTCATACACTCACTCACTCACCAATGAAGTCCCTGAGTCATCCAAGGGGTCATTGGGAGTTATTGCTCACGTAATGCAACTTAGGGATTAGTGAGGCTGGTCACTTTCATCTCAAATGTCAGGACCGAATTGCCTAGCCCCAGGATCCCATGCTCCTCCTCGGGCAACACTGGATTAGATGATGAATGAATCCAGATTTCGTCCAAATTCGGACATGCCTTTGGCTCTACTATGTCAGATAATCGAGGGATTACAGTACTATGACTATATCCTTTCAACAGCACCTCTTTGTGACTATACTCTTTTTACCTTAACCTGGCCCAGATATTTGTCTATTTACAGCTTATTTCACATAGCTCAGGGTCAGAAAATGATAATACCACAACTCCAACTCCATATCCTTTCACAGCACTGCTTTGTGACAAGCATCATATTCTAGTGTTTTTCTATTACTAAAGCTCAGAACTCACAAAGGAGAGATGGCAAATTTAGGGCAAGTTAGAGTACAAAGGGTTTAGCAACATATACTAGTATTAATCTATTGCTACAAATCTACATTCAAGATGGGGAGATGGCAATGTTAGGCCAAGTTAATGTGAAAAAAGTATAAGAGCCGACACAAACCTCCTTTACTAAGGACACTGGGAGATGGCAATTTATGACAGACTGGGAGATGGCAATTTATGACAGACTGGGAGATGGCAATTTATGACAGACTGGGAGATGACAATTTATGACAGACTGGGAGATGGCAATTTATGACAGACTGGGAGATGGCAAGTTAATATGAAGAAAGTATGAAAGCAGACACAGACCTTTACAAGAGAGACTGGAAGATGGCAATTTTATACCAAGTTAATGTGAAATATGTATAAGAGCAGACACAAACCTTTACTACAGTGACTGGGAGGGCTGAGTGTGGTGCTGGCTGAGTGTTGTGGTGATGGTGAGATGTCGAGGTCATCATGGTCTTCAGTGCTAAAGAAATCCAATACCATCACCCACGAAGGAACGTTAACAACGGTGTTCAGGCTGTTGAAGTCCACGTCAATGAAGCGGTGGGTCTGAACACAAAAGCAAAGCACTGAGTAAGCTATGATCACTCTGATTGTCACTACATTTTACCATTACTATAAATCATTGCAGTCTCTCTCTCTCTCTCTCTCTCTTTCTCTCTCTCTCTCAACCAAAACAATGCTATAAAGCTCAATCTGATTACTCTCTCCCTCTCTCTCTCCTTCTCTACCTCAACCAAAAGTGTTATAAAGCTCAGTCTGATTACTCTCTCTCTCAGCCAAAACAACATACTGGAGCTCAATTTAATTACCCATTAATTTCAGCAGCGTTCAGAGATATATTAAAAAAAAAAAAAAAAAAAAAAGAAAAAAAAAAAAAATCAAAGCTATATTTTTCATCCATTAATGTATTCATCACAAAGGAAGCAATGAGGTGTTTGCTGAAAGGCACTGTTTCATATTTTGAATGTGTCAGCCTTGTTGACCCATCACTTAAACATATATAAAAATGATGCTGTTCCCTCTTCCACAATCCCTGTACTTGTGTTGGCTATGGTACAGTTGATGTTTTGTAAGATTTTCAAATTTCTCAGCTTCATCTCTTCGGCAAAATACTGCATCCACATTTAATTATTTTTCTTTTTGAATACACTTGAAAAACACCCGTGGAATATAGCCATTCTGTCAACTGCCAAGCTGAAAAGGGTCCATCGCCTTGTTTTGTTCTTTTTTCTAATAATCAGAGTGACAGCCTTGCACAAGTTCAACAAAAGGTTGCTTGATTATGAAATGCCAGGACTGGGAGTAGAAATACCAGCAGTGGGAGCAGAAATACCAGCAGCAGGAGTAGAAATACAGCAGTGGGAGTAGAAATGAATGCAGTTGGAGTAGAAATACCAGCAATGGGAGCAGAAATGCCAGCAGTACGAGTAGAAATACCAGGAGTAGGAGTGGAAGTATTAGCAGTGGGAGTAGAAATACCAGGAGTAGGAGTGGAAATATTAGCAGTGGGAGTAGAAATATCAGCAGCAGGAGTAGAAATACCAGCAGTGGAACTGGAAATGTCAGCAGCAGAAATAGTCTGGTCAACTACCTTTAAATATACTCAACTATCGTGGCCTAGTCTTGGGCTCCTATATCTTGAAGGAAGTACTATGTGAAAAAATGTTACCACTTTGTATTTATCCCCTGTTACTTAGGCATGTTCATTCTCACTGCTGCTAGTCTGAGTTATTCAGATGAAGGGACCCCAGATGAACAATGGGTTACAGCAAGATCATCCTATTTACACCACCATAAGTTAAACAATGGCTTAATCATGTTCTGTTTTTATTGTTATTTGCTAAAGCATGCCTTAAGATGATTCTGCATAGTAACATCAAACTTATACCATTGAAAACGTGTCTAAGGCAACAAAACAAGAGGTGTATTTAAGCCTCACCCCATCATATTTACTGTAGAACTCTGGGCAGTGCCTGTCAGTGTTTGAGATGGTGATGGTGACGAGAGTGTTGGAGTGGTGGTGAGGGTCGTCCTGGGGAGTAGGGGAGGGAGGGGGTGTGGCAGGACTCTTTGTACTCCCTCCAGTTTTGCTGTGACTCTGGTGTACACCCTGGCTCGGCAGTCCTGCACAATGGATAAAAAGAACTACCATATAGTTACTCCTCATTTAAAGCTGTTTCCCCTTAATATCAATTCATTATGAAGACGTTGATGAATTAACATTTATTCTTCATTTAAATTTGCTTGTGATTCTAAAGCTGCTTCACAACAAACTGTTTCATTAATAGGCTTCTAATGAATTATGGTAATATCTGTTCGTCATTTCAAGCTGCTCTTGTTCTTATGTTGCTTTAAGGTCAGAAATGAATGTTTCTTTGTGATATTAACCCCTCCATCATGAATCAAAAGCATGTCTTGCTTAACACTGCACCACTTAAGATACAATTACATCAGTACATAACCTAGGCTTAAGGACTGACCGTATGAGAAAAAAAAAGAAGCACACATTCTATTGTAATAACATACAGGCCAAAATATGACTGGAAGTGTGTGCTTATTGTTGCATATTATCCCACAGACCTTGTTGCATGTCTGCTACCTCCACCTGAAATACTGGGGCAAGATTTCATATATATATATATATATATATATATCTGCATATATAATACAGCAGGTGTTAGGTGGTGATGTCCACCATCCATTCACTTGATGCAATGCTACCTTCAGATAGCTCTGCACTAAGGGAGAGCCAACCAAATGTCTTCTTGCAGCCTTGAAACTGTCTCCTACATGAGGTGGTAACCATATAACCAAGTAGATGCCTGGTGGTCTAGTGTGTTAAGGAACTCCAACCAGATTGGCCCAGGAGGTTTGATTTCAATGAGTGATTGGGGTTTATTGCTCAAGTAATACCACTCAGGGAAACCTGACTGGAAACTCTGGCTTTAAATGTTGGGACTAAGTAGCATAGTCCAAGGCCCTAATGCTCTTCATGCAGAAACAAATGACTCTTGATGACAAGGAGATAGAAAATAATGATACTGTAAGCCAATCGTGTTGCATATACGTATGTTACAGGAACAATATGACTTGGAGCTGGAGAGGGATTCCTTCATGTGGTGGGACTGAAATAACCAGGTGGGTCTGCAGCCTAGTTATACAAATGTCCCTTAAATCCCTCCCCATCCCCTCAAATGATGGATGGCGCACTACAGGAAAAAGGCAACTTCAATCTGAAGCCCACCAGGTTCACATTTAGATAAGCCTAGAGCCAGAACAGCTGCAAGTTTCTTACTAATCTCTTTCATTATCATCTCAAGTACCAGGAAAGTGACAAGGCCTATACGATAATCAAGTGCGTAATAATTTTCACTCCAACTCTGAACGAGCATCAATGATCCTTTTCTTCGTTTATATATTACAAGAGTGATAAACAATAATGGTACTCAGACAAAGTTTATCGGCACTAACCTAAGAACTCTGCTGATGCTGACAAGCCCTGTGACTGATTAATAATTATGTATATGTGTGAGGGACTTAACTCTCTCTAAAAAGTAGACTGCAAACCAAGGCAGCTACATGATATAACAACCAACAAGTCATTTTTTTTTTTTTTTTTTTTTTTTTTTTTTTTTTTAATGCAAGGAAGAAGGAACCAAAGCCCAGGAGCCCACAAACTTACCTCTAATAAAGCCACAAAGAGGTGCTGATGGCTTCTGCTGAGCCTTGAAGAAAGGTTTTTCCAGTTTGAGCTGACTGGGGAGGGAGGAGGAGATGAATTGTGTGGGGGGTGCCTGGTTGAGCTCAGGGCAGGATGATGAGATAAATTTTGGCATCTGATGCCCATCTGAGAGGAAATAAGTTGATGATGGATGATGCTCTGCTGTTGATGGATGAAGCCAATCCTTATGGGGATGATGCTGACCTGATGATGCTGTCTCAGGTACAAATGACTCTGACTTCATCAGGTACCTGTGTTGGGGGTCAGACTGCTGCTTGTCCTCCATAATCAATGATCGTAATGTCACCTGTTTGGGGGAACAGTGCATACTTTTAACCCCTTCATTCTTGTGATTTTTTTTTTTTACCTCCATCATGGAGGTTGTTTTTGCCAATGTTGGTTTGTTTGTCTGTTAGCAAGATTACTCAATAAGTTATGAATGGATTATGCTGAATTCATTTTGGAAGGGTAGGGCATGGCCCAAGGAACAATCCATTAGATTTTGGTGGTGATCCAGGTCATCATCCGGATCCGTGAACTTCTTAATGGATTCTTTATGATGGTGGGATAGTGGCAATTTCAACAATTTAAATTCTAACTTGATAAATAATACCTGCAATGCTTGCACAAAAATTACAAGATAACATCTCCTCCTTGGAGGAGGTGTGCAATCTCGGACTGCTCTTGTTTTTTTGGTTTATTGCTGCTACATCCAAATGATTTTAGTCAACCTATGAAGACCTCTCATACTTGAAGATTGACAAAAGCCACAGCTAACCTCTAATATACTAAGAGTATCTCCTGAGCTCAATAAAACCATCTGGAGAATAAAGCACAGTACAAAAGACAATACTACAGTGAAACGGTTAAATTTTCCTCCTCCTGCCCGTATTTCATTCCACAAAGAACGCTGAATCTGTTAAGTGCAAGGTCCAGCTAAAGTAAAAGACAATCTATCTATCTACAGACACATGCCTTAACCCCTACACCGCGGGCTTGTTTACCAATGACTTGCGTGTGCCGCGGGGTTATTTGGGCTCCGACAGACTCTCAAAAAATATTTGCCAAAAATCAGTTATTAGTCCTAGAATAATAAAATTACATATGCTTATGGCACATACCTTCAGCTTTCTCCTGGAATGATTGTTGAGCCTTCGTCGGTTACCGTAGGACTTGTGGAGACCTCTGAAGTAGGGTAACGAAGTCTCCACTTTACACTTCCCGACAACCCGTAATATGATTACCACAGCCAGATACAAACACTATAAACACTATTCTACAATTTTCAAGTAGTTTGGGATCCATACTAAAAAAAAAAACACTGTGAAAGCAATGGAAATTACGAGCGCGTCTGATCGTCGCACTGGCACTAGTTCGCTCATGGTAGTCTGTCATTTATTATTCATAAAACCCCTCACACTTTATATTTCTATTACTATATAACACTTATATATATCTACAGTCTTTATCCATAAGTTTCCTTCAGTAGTATTAGTTTATTGTCACTGTAGGGATTCAATTTCTTTCAGTAAAATACGTAGCATTCACTTTCTCGTCCTGTATACTGGCATTGAGAGTGATTGTCACTTTCATCTTCACTCTCATAACTCATAGCATTCAGACATGCTAAAGTGAAACTTTCACTTTCATTACTCCTAGGGTATATACTCGTATTCTTATAATACTACTCATTTACATTTCTATTTACGTTCTCTATTTTATTTACGTTATTTACATTTCTATTTTATTTACACTGTGTTGTGCACTGTCACTTGAAATAACTTATAAAACTATTTTCCATTGTTCACGTATATTTACATTCATTACTTTCACTTGCTGTTTACACATTATTTACACATTATTTACAATTCCACTTGCACTGTTTTACTCAATAGAAAGATCGTAGTCACTCTTTTATCAATTGTCAGCCCTTTACCTCTTTCCACACGAGGTTTAGTAGGGGGTAAAGGTCACAGAGCCATTTGCATGGGGGTGAAAAAAGGCCTTGAAGTTAGCAAGATGAAACATACGTCCTCTCACTTCGGAAGATGAGAGTACACTGATAACGCAGGGGCCAGGCCACCCAGCCTAGAGGCCTGCTTTAGGGGTTATTCAGAGTTACCAATATTACTTCTTGAAACAGCTAAGTCTAGCACTGATATGATTGGCAGGAAATCTAGACAATACATTATAAATTTGGTAGTTCCAGGTGAATGTAAATATCACTTAGGTTGCTCCCTTCCCTCCTTACATGTATATTTATTACGAAAATAGATTAGAGGCCTACTTAGGAGATATATAATCAGAGCTACCAATGTTAAATCTTGAAACAGCTTTGTGTAGCACTGATATGATTGGCAGGAAATCTAGACAATACATTATAAATTAGGTAGTTCCAGGTGAATGTAAATATCACTTAGGCTTCTCCCTTCTCTCCTTACATGTATATTTATTACGAAAATAGATTATACGGCATATTTCAAGGGGAAAAAAACAGCGAAAATTAGCGAACGAGTGCACGTGAGGTGTTGTCAGGTGATAATTAGCCAATTCCAGGTGTATGGCACTCTCACTTACCTGATTTCTTTCTTGTATATATTATTTGGTTTAAGAATACGACATAGGGCTTATTTCAATGGATGAAATCAGTGAAAAATTCCAGGGAAGATTTACTTAGCGTAGCACGGCCGGGCAGGCGAGAGGATAGGGTAATGGAGGGGGGGTAGGGAGGGGAGTCAAGAACGGGGAGAAATGGCTAAATTGTCAACAATGGATGGGAGTACAGATGAGATTAGGAGTGCTGACTAGTGTTGGACATTGTCAGTACTGATAGATGATACAAGCCCCCACTTGAAAGCCCAGGTGAATTCAAAATAACACAGAATCACAAAAGCGACGCCCCGCGGTATGATCCCTTGCTCCCAAGCGTCATGAAAGTGACGCCCCGCGGTTAAGGGGTTAATCCTGAAGGGAATGGCCATAAACAAATCAACTCCATGTTGCCCTGTCCCCTGCCATGATGATACCCTCCCCCCAACTCACACATCCCCTCTGTCATATACCACTCCACTCCATCCCTCCATCTCATCCTCAGTCTCCCTCTCCCTCTCCCACCTCCATCTCACCCCCACACACACTCTCCTCATTAGTCTCTCACTCTCCATCCTCTCCACATGGCCACACTATCTCAATGTATTTCTCCTAATGCTTTCTATCACATCCACATTCACATGTTCCTTCACTTCTTCATTTGCCAGACTGTCTCTCCATGTAACTCCACATGCTTCTCTCAAATAACTCATTTCCACTACTCACTCTCTTGACTTGTGTCCTTCCAACAAGGTCCAACAGAGTTGGAATCACAATATTATCATGCAGTGACTTTTTTACTTCCAAGCTTACTTCCTTATTTCTTATCACTGCTTTCAAAGAACCAACAAGCTTTCTTCCCTGTTGTACCCTTTCAAGCATTTCATCCTCCAAACTTTCATTCTTACTCATCACAGTACCCATATACCTAATTGCACTCACATTTTCCATGGAGGGTGAAAGACTGACGAAGAGAGTGTATGTGAGTGAGGTGGAGGGGGGAAGAGGGAGGGGGAGGCCGAGGATGAGATGGAGGGATGGGGTGGAGAGGTATATGAGAGAGGGGGGTGTGAGTTGGGAGCATGGCAGTGAAATGGCGGGGGACAGGGCGACTTGGAGGCGATTTGTTTGTGGCCACCCCAAACGGGATTGAGGCGTCTGGCAATAGATAGATAGATTTTCCATTTCTTCACCATCCTAGACAGAAAACAAACAAACAAACAACACTCATCTTCCATATACTGTACTTCTGACTATTCTCCTCCTGCCTGCACACAAATAAAGTCACATCTACATAAATAAAGTTGCGTCTACATACATAAAGTTGTATCTATATGCATAAGAGCACTGAATGTTATAAAACCTAAAAGGGAAAAACAAAGATACAAGCAATAACCCTTAACAACTTGTGATAAAATTTCAGGTTTTCTATTTGCCTTTCATTACTAAAACAATTACAGAAAAATAGATCCACAGATGGATAACACAAATTAAAAAAGTTATAATACTTTAACAATAAAAATAATTAAGAAGTTTAATATGGTACTGGCAACTACTAATCTACCGAGAACTTAAACTAAGATCATGGCAGCTTGTATCCCCACCTGTGTACGAGTCTTGAAGGGCTCGGAGGACTCATAAGCTGCCCTGATGTCCTCTAATAGCAGGTTAACAAGAGGCTTATCCCTTTCACCCACATCACCTGGCAGCTCAATGCACATGCTTGGTATAGAGAAGGAACCTGGCCAGGGGTAAAGAGACACAGGCTTTAATAACAATGGTTTTTTCATGACTGTACGGATAATACAAATTCTTCAACCACTTCAGCTTTAAGGCATCATTCTTACATTATTCTTGCTATCTCCAGATATTTCATTCAGTTTAGGATAGATCCCCCCTACCTTTTTTTTTCTTTTCTTACTGGAGGGGTTAATGTAATGTCCTCATTACCAGGATACTGTTTTTAGCTGAATAATATTGCCTGGTATGAGGAAGAACAAAATGTAAATTACATCCTAGAACGGACGGAATTAAAAATATACTCTTTCATTTAAAAGAATAACAAAGACTGTAAGTACTGAGGTTGATAACTGAGAGGTACAAAGGTTGATAACCAAAAGATATGCACATGATATGTACCGAGGTTGATAAATGAGAGGTAAACATATTATAAGTACCGAGGTCAATAACTGAGAGGTACTGTATGCACATTATAAGTACCGAAGCTGATAACTAAGTATACATATTATAAGTACCAAGGCTGATAACTAAGAGGTATGCATATTATAAGTACCGAGGCTGATAACTAAGAGGTATGCATATTATAAGTACCAAGGCTGATAGCTAAGAGGTATGCATATTATAAATGCCGAGGTTGATATCTGAGAGTATGCATATTAATAGCCAACATTAATACAACAATTGGGACTGGAGATGGATACCTTCATGCAGTGGCATCAACAAAGCTGTATGAACACTCCCAACTAACCTCCTATTCCCCAAAATGAGGACGATGGACTACAGGAGAAAGGCAATTTCAACCTGCATTTCACTGGGTTATGTTCAGATGAACCTGGGGCAACAACAACAAATATTTCAACAACTATATGCACCAGATTTTCTTTGGTGCATATAGCTGCTCAAGTATTGCGCAGTGGCAGTATCATAACCAATGAGGTCTTGCCTAAGTGACGTATTTGCTGGTGCTATAAAGCTTGAATTGGGAAAAGTTGTCAATACCATCTCAGCACTTTTGCGGCACCTCAGTTTGGGTTACCTTTCCTAGAGGGGTAACCAAGTTGTACCCCACCTGCTCGTGGTGACCTCGCAGACACCCTGCTTTTCTCCATTTCTGTTCTTTGTGTTTTTTTTTTCTTTCTTTCTTTTCTCCTACATTAGGGTGACACAAACGGGGGTGGCACTACCCGGGTTTATCCCAGGTAGTATTGTACTGATCGTTCTTTTGCATATAAAGCCCCTAGATTATATAACAGATTGCCACTGTCCATAAGACAACTCTCTACTGTTGAATCCTTTAAGAGACAGCTGAAAGCCTTTCTTTTTTCAAAATGCTATGACCTGGAGAGAGGTACTATGATGGATGATTTTTATAGGTTTAATTATTGCCACTTTTGTGTACATATGATGTAGCTTGTATGATAAATGAGAAATATCACAATTCTTGTAATTGTAAAAATAATGTATGTGTGTCGAGGGATAGTGAATTCCCAAAGGATAAACTGGCGCTTTTGAGAAACAAAAGGCCAGATTATTATTATGATTATTATTATTATTAATGTAAGTAGGCTGGAGAAGCAGATACGGTGGACAGTGTCATGTACAAACTGATGATTCTGAAGTAAAAGTAGATGCACATCTATGGTTGTTCTGAAGTCACTTTTTATACACAGGTATTATGGTTTCTAAGGATTCATCATGGAAATTCAGGGACAGTTCAGACTACCTGGGGCACTTCAACATGCTGGTGACCTAATATTTAGAGCTGATGATAAATTTTGTAAACCTAGTCACACGATTAGTACTGGTACAAACACTGGAACTCATCACAGCAGGACTCAGATGTGGTTGGAAAAAGTTTAGGCAGTTACTGCCCTTTTGGACAACTAAAGGGCTCTTCCTGTACTTAAATGGCAAGCTGAACAGACACAACTTGCATTACCTGAGCAACTGCGATGCTGTATGACTGCAAAAAATGGGCAATGAAGATGGCAGCTCAACAAGAGTATAAATGCAATGAAATAAGAACAGATACACTGAAATGTACTGTTACTGAGGGACAGGTTGCCTAATACATAGATAAAAGGTAGTAGGTTAAGTATGTGCAAGGTCTAATATAATGACAGAAATAGGTGGTTCAGCCATGTGAACTATGATGAACTGTTGTTTGAGAGATATACGAGCATGAATCTGGATGACATCCGCTATGCCATCCACGAAAAATGTGATGAAGTGCCGAGAGGTGATCTTAGATTAAGCCTTCTGATGAAGAGGTAGCAAGAGATCATGCAATTTGGAGGGCTGAATTTAGTTAATAAGTCTACTTAAAGATTGGTACTGCATAATCTGAGTGGAATCATGAAGTACGTGTGTGTGCATGTCAGTGTGTGGATGGCAGCCATGACAAAATGGTTAGTGTGCTGATCCTCTCACTCAAGCAGGGATGGTGGTTCAATCTGCCAATTTACACAATAAGTATTCAAGGTATTGTATTTTCTCCCAACAAGCCTTGAAACTGCTAGTGTGAACCAGTCTTAACTTTGATGAGCGCTCTTCCTCTCTTACCCTTGACAGCAATGGTGGGTGAATCAGTGTATGATGCTGCTGACACACTATCACGACGACCTTGAGATGCATCCAGCCCTCCATTACTTCCTCCTTCCTCTGGCAATGGATCTGTATAGCGGAATGAAAAAATTAAATATATGTTCAGCAAAGCTTTAGGAAGTGGAGAAATGCTATGAAGCATAAGAGCTTAAGAGTAAATGCAAATAAAATAAAGGTGATGGTTGATGGCAGCACTGTCAAAGAAGAGTGGCTATGTGCGATTTGCCACAAGGGCATGGGAAGTAATTCCATCTTGTGCAGCATCAGTGATAAGTGGGTGCATAAGAGATGAAGTGATATTAGTTAGACTGCAAGATAATGCTGATTTCACGTGTGCGGTGTGTCAGGGAGAGCATGTGGAGATCGTCAGGCATGAAAAGATTGATCTTGCTGGTGAGTCTCTTGAGTATGTGGAAGAGTTTTATTATTTGGGGGACATGTTGAGCCGGTGAAGGTTCATATCCAAGGCATGGTTGGGGTTTATTGCACTCATAATGCCACTCAGGGATGAGTGAGGCTGGTCACTCTCATCTTAAATGTCAGGACCAACTTGCCTAGCCCCGGGCTCCTACACTCCTCATGGGGTGACACAGGATTAATTAATGTATGTATGTATGTAATTGTAGTAGATTCTGTTAATTTGAGCTACTGAAGATTTCTGTTTTAATCCTCATCTCTACATATGTAAACACCAAGATAAGCGCTGAATAATGTAATGTTGCCAAACCAAACTGTTGGTAGCTGCAAAATGGGGGAGGTGCTGTGTTAGTTTACTGGTGCTTTTTCCCCTTATTAATGATCTGATTGTGCCGCATTTGGGTGCAGTAACACTGATGGATCTTCTATGTGACTATCCTGACTCCCTTGTGATCCACCCAAAAGGAAATTACAGGATATTAAGGTGAAGAGAGCAAGCTGGTCTATGAGTGAGTGTCATCAGCTTAGCTAGGCAAGTGTCATGTACAGTACAGTATTTGGCCCACATCCGCATTGGGAGGTAAGCCTATATAATATCCTGATGGAAAGCACTTCGTCATTCTTCTTGATATCCATAATTGTGGTATTGTTTAAATTCAACCAAACTCCATCAAACTTAAAACCCTCAGGCAAAATACGTAAACACTGCTCGTGTTAATTGCTCTAGCATCATCTGGAAACTCGTCCCAGATCTTGATTTGCTTCAAAATCAGCCTACCTTGTACAGAGGTAGGTTAACCTGCTGCGTGCCAGCTATTTTTAGCCTTGTGGGTCACCCCAGTGCCGGCCATTTTTCAACTTTTTTTGGTTAAAATGATAGATTTTCGTGTGGAAACAATGAATTTTGCCATTAAAATGCTCACCGAGGCTCGGAAATGAGTTTTATTGAGTCCTGCATACTCATGTACAGGTATAGCCGCTCTCTCACGCTGACCACGTACGTGAGAAAGCCGTTTTCTATGTAAGGTATACTCAGGTATTTATGCTGGGAAGGTATAGCAATGTTCAGTACACTTTTCTGATTACTTAATACTTCGGCATCTATCACAATTTGCATGTCTTCCTCACTGTGAATGCATTATCTTACACTTACTTGAAGATAGGTACAACCTGACTTCATTACGTAAAGTCCTGGCACTTACAAGAAGGTATTTACAGCTTGACTTCACTATACAGTCCTTACACTTGCAAGAAAATATTTACAACTCACACTTACATGAAAATATTTACAAAATGCCTTCACTATGTACAGCACTGGGTGAGGCACACAGGCAGAGTGAGGCAGAGGGAGCGTGAGGAGGGGAGAGAGGGAGAGGGAGGGGAAGACCGAGGTTGAGGTGGTGGAATGAAATTGAGAGCTATACGAGGGAGGGGGAGTGAGTCGGGGGAGGGTAGTCAAATGGTGGGTGACAGAGCGACTTAGAGGCGTTTTGTCTGCGGCCACCCACTGCGGGATTAGGGGTCGGGCTATAGGTAGATAGATAGATAGTAATATACAGAATACGTCCCTGGGTAAGAGGTGCTATTAAATCTCCAAGTGCTTGAAATTTGGCCCACTGATCCACATATACACAAGAAAGCAGTACTAACCCAGTGATGGTGGGTGGTGTGTGGTGATATCAGCGGTGGGTACTGAAAGACTTGACAATGTTTTGGTCACTTGCTGGTACTGCTGCCTTGACACACTGATCTTCAATGGGGTCACCATACCACCCTCAACCTGAAATATAAAAATGACTACAGACTGACTCATCTCACCAGACAAACATCCTTAATCCCTTTCAACTCCGTTCATGGTCGTGTGGTCAGACTGGAGCTTTCATTTGACCACTAACCACAATGACTCATTCCTACCTTGTAAGTAGGGCTTCTCAAATATAATGCAAACACTGCTCAGTAGCTACCAGTAATCAAATTGTACATGTAGTTAAGTTCTGTCTGATAAAAACAAACCAACTACATAACATACACTCCTAAAACTGAGGTGAAAGTGTATGGAAGCAACAAATTTCTAAAAAGACATGTATATAACAACTGTGAACCTCCAAGATGAGAAGGAAGATTTTTTTCATCTAATGTAACAGCCTCTGAGGTACAGGGGCTTAAGGCTGTTACTATAAGTCTGTATATTTAAGTGAATATGACCAGCCTCCTTCTTCTAATGGCATTACATGATACATAAACCTAAATGCACTACCAAAAGGGGAATAAACCATCATCTGCTTTTGTATGTACAGTACTGGACTACACAGAATCTCCCCACGTTATGTAAATCTTGACTTCACACAATCTTTACAAAAACATCTTGCAGTGTGTTCAGTATGTTCAATTATATTACTGCAATGTGTACAGTTTATTAATGATTACCGTGTGTCTGACAGAGGTTTGGGGTTGGAGAAGAGCATGTGCCAACTTACCACTTTTTGAAGCAAGAGGTAACCGGAGCTCAATCAGTCACCTAAACATTGCCAAGGAAGTATGGTGGCTTACACCTTACACTCTGGATTACATTAGTCTTTCCTCAGACCCTCCATGGAGTACAATAATAATGGATTGGTTTTGTTACTGTTCTTCTTCTATATCATCAACAACAGTATCATCATCATCATTAACACCTCTACCATCATCTTCAACATCAGGATTATCACCCTGATAATCATCAACATCATCTCCAACATCATCATCATCGTCATAATTTCACTTCTTTCGATGATAATAGAAATGGTAACAGTCAATCATTTATTCCCTAGGGGACCTCTGAGGGCCCAAGACCATCATCCAGATCAATTAACCCTTTCACATCAAGGAAGGAGCGTAAATTCCGGCTGTGCACGTAACTCTTGCTAGAGAGCTTTCAGAACTGTCGCGTAGAGATACGGTATTTTACTTCTAACGCTTGTAGGAAAGTTACTGTTCATCAAAGAAAGGCCACTTCGGTCTCATTTTGAAGATGACGACTTTTGCTCTGTCATACATTGTCCAGAAAGGCAATATATACAAAATAAAATGCAAAAAAAGTGAGTAGAAGTTAGCTGACATGCTAAAGTTTTACTCTGTCCTTTAAAAAAATATTTGCAAAAGAAAAAAAAAAAAAAAAAAAATCAAGAAGAAATAATATTTTTTGCTTCAATACGTAGCAGAATAAATTTCCTTTCCAATAATGCATTATTTGTTGTATTTTCTTAAATAATAACGCCGCATATATACGCGAGAAAAAGGAACATAAGTGTTCGGCAGGAGGTCAAGAGGTGTACATCCTACCTGTGAGGAACCTCACACCCAGTGAGCCGAGCAAACCAAGTGAGCACGCACACACCAGCTGTGGCAGGCTTAGCTCCGCCCACTTTTACCCGTCATCCAACACGAATGAAGACTCCCTAAACATTTCTTTTGAGATTACATCGGATGATGGGCAAAGTCGTCATACTGAGGTTAAAGGTTGATAAATGCACAACGACGCAGGTCGTCATTGGTATGTCTATGGGTTAAGTTATAAGAGACCACATTATATCCCTGGCAGTATTTAGATGACAGAAAATACACTATGAATTCACTGCTTAGGCATACATATTGATGGATTACATATTCAACTGTATCATTTACAACGGCTCCAGCATGCTTGCATGCATCAGCCCTGGTCGCCTAATGGCAGCTCTCCATGCTGTTTGATCTCTGGCAACCTCCCTATTCAGTCCCCTATCCCTCATCCCACATCTTTTTTGGTCTGACTCTTGCAACCCCCAACAGACCTGGGATGAAGTCATAGAGTGTGACCACAGGGATACAGGACATGAAAATTTCCACTTGAACAAAACCTTTCACAATCCACTGCTTGTGTAACCCAGGAAGTGTCTACAGCAACAAGGCCTATTTCACATCAATGAGGGAAATGTAGGATATTTTATCATAAACTGTCATTCTATTTAATTTATCTGTATTATGATGCCGCAATCTCTGAGGAAGTGGGCACAAACACACTGCCTTCCTATTGCTTTGTCCTTCTACCATCTGGCTGCTCTCCCTCCACTTCAAACCACTCTCATTCATACACCTCTACATCCCATCCTTCCATCTCAACATTATTACCACATAATACTCCACCCCTTTCCATGTACCTGGACAGAATCCCTGGAGGTAGTGGGGTGAATGTCCACAAAGAAGTCTGAGGGTAGGTAGCACAGTCCAGACTCATGGTCTGCCAGGAGATATGCAGCCTGTTCATGTTTGAGGCGCAGCTCTACCGTGGTGCTGTGCAGGATGGGGCAGCCGTGGTCCTTGCAACTATACAGGTCCTCAGCACTCATCACCATTGTAGACAGTGGACTGATGGTACAACAACAAAGATTAGTTCAACATAGGGTTGTATTCTGGTGCTGGAAAGGATGCCTTCAGGTGGTGGCATTGATAAGAGCGGTCGGCTCAACTGTCTTATACAACCATCCTTCAAATGCCCAGATGGAGGATGGTAGACTGTTGGAGAAGGGCAACTTCAGCCTGCACTCCACTGAATTTAAGACAGATAAGCCTTTGCTACAACTACAACTACTGCTACTACTACCACTACTACTACTAGGGTTGTATTCCATGAGATGTCCTTGTCAGCACAGGAGGCTCTCCCAAACACCTCTTTCTTAGTGATTGATGTTGCCTATTACAGTACTATCTATATACCCAGGCTGCTTCCCCCAAGGAAAAGGAGGTAGCCGAGACAGGACGACACACTCCCTATTTACTCTTGCACTCAAACATATTCATTCCAATCTTAGCCCCAAAGGGGAGAAGGGACAGATCCTCACCACACCACACCTCATGAGGATCAACTGCGCAGTGCAATCAGTGACATCCGCAGCAGGGCCCGACAGCTGAGTTGATTTACCCCTGCCACATCATAATAGACCCATCCCCTTACCCACACCTGACCTGATCAGTTGATCAGACCAAATGAAGGAGAATATCCCCTCAGGGCTGCATCATCATTTATTCATTCACAATTTCTCTCTATTTATTTCTGTCACACACAGCCACTGTTCCTTGCTCAACAGACATCCCTCTTGCATCCAACGCTCTCTTCACACCGTCCATCCATCCTATTCGTGGTCTTCCTCTCAGCCTTACACCTCTCACATCAGATCCAGTTATCTTTTTCACCAATCATTCATCATCCAATCTCTCCATATGCCCAAACCATTACATCACCCTCTGCTCAACTAGATCAGCCATCTCCCACACAACTCCAGTTCTCCTTCGCACTTCATCATTTCTCACTCGATCCATATGCGTCACTCCACACATACTCCTCAGACACCTCATCTCCATTACATTTAAACTTTTCCTCTCTGCTACACCCATATTCCATTTTTCAACCCCATATAATGCAGTCAGTACCACAACACCCTCATACAGCCTTCTTTTACATCCATTCTAAGCAAATGACATCTAAACATTTTTCATTCCTTCCAGCACCTTTCCTACTTCATTCATTCTAAACTTCACTTCTGCATCTATTCTTCCTTCCACAGCAACATGTGACTCTAAATACTTAAAACACTCTACCTCCTCAAGCAACTCACCACTCACAACTATATTCATCCTCCTACCATCTACCAACCTCGTACACTTCATCACTTTACTCTTATTCTCATTTACTTTCAGTTTCCTTTCACACACCCTTCCAAACTCCTCTACCAACTGCCTCAATCTCTCCTCAGAATCAGCCACCTGTGTAGTAGCATTCACAAACAGCAGCTGATTCAGATTCCACTCTCTACCATCAGCATTCACCAGACTCAGTCCTCCACCTAACACTCTTGCATTCACCTCCCTTACAATGCCATCCATATACATATTAAACAACCAAGGTGACATCACACATCCCTGCTGCAGCCTCACTCTGACGGGAAACCAATCACTCACATTATTTCCCACTCTTACACACGCTCTACTATTTACATAAAAACTTTTCATTCCTTTTAGCAACCTACCATCAAGTCATACAATCTTAAAACAGTCCACAAGACCTCTCTATCAATTCTATCATATGCTTTCTCTAAATCCATGAGCACCCAAAACACACCCTTATCTTTTGCTACATACTTTTCACACACCTGTCTCACAGCAAGCACATGATCCATGCATCCCCTCCCTCCCCTAAAGCCACACTGCTCATCACCAATCACTCCCTCTGTACCCTCTCTAACTCTCTTAACCCCTGAAGTACTAACAGGATCGATCGATCCTTTACCAGAATTTCGATTGATGCCTAATAGAATATATTAAAGACCCTTCGTAAAAAACTGTGGACACTAGGCTTCGGCCCGATTGTGACTTATATCGATGCAAACCAATGAGAACTAAGTCCTGAGTAGGGAGGGGGGAGGATTTGGGCCCCTACCCATGGTGGGGGGGGTGATTCCCCCACCACCCTCTTGCCACCTTCCTCTACCCCAATACCTTTGTTCCCTTTCCCCCTCCCTCTCCTCTGACCACCTCTTGTTCCCTCCCTCCCCCTCCCCCACCATCCTCCATCATGCCACCGTGGTTCCCCCCCCCCCATTTTCTGCCCTCCCTGGGAAGGGTTATATCCTCCCTACTCACCCTCCACACCCCTGTACTCCCTCTCTGCCTTTCCTCTTTGTCTTGTGGTGTCTGTTTCCCACCTCTATACCCTCGTACCACCCCTCCAGGCCTCTCCCCAGCCCCACCCCCACCCCCTGTAGTATGCCGTCAGCTTACATCTCCCCTCCCCCCCACCTAGAGTATTATACGTCTATCTATCTATCTATCTATAGCCCGACGCCCTAATCCCGCAAAGGGTGGCCGCAGACAAAACGCCTCCAAGTCACTCTGTCACCCACCATTTGACTACCCTCCCCCCAACTCACCCCCCCCTCCCTCATATACCTCATATACGTCATTGTTACTATTCATGTCGCGTGTTTTCATTCAATACCAGATTATTGTTTGTGTAATTGCATACACTGATGCACGAGACACAGAATGTGTGTTTTTTTATGTTTTTATGGTACATTCACCTTTCATGTAAATGTTAGTAATGGTTGTTTTTTATAATAATAAATTGTGTACTGTATTTGTGTGTTTGTCTTTCTCCTACACCATTATCAATATTTTGCATGCCAGCCTATTACAGTTTTTAAAAAATTATCTTGTAAGATGCTTATATTTCTTGCACTTTAACATACAATGCAAAAATAACATACAAGAATATATAAACATATCGCATTAGAAAAAAAAAACTTGTATGGCAGACGAACCACAAAACCTACCTGACAATAATTCCTTATGTGGCTTCGGAGAGTTTGTACCGCCTCCTCCTGAGCATTTTTTTTTTTTTTTCACATTACATTTCAATATCCTCTTGCATGTCAATAATAACATTATATATAAACATGCATGAGAATGCTATGGTGCAATATGCAAAATAAATCACTGGAGAAGTGGTACTACGAAGTCTTTCAAAACACCTACAGTAAACAGGCCACAGTACCAGCATATCATTAACCCCTTCCTATTACTACAGCATATTCAGCTGATGACAGCATCCTAGAGAATGGCTTACTGAAGGATATATCTAACCCCTTGCCTTTGATGTCTCTCCAGAACTGAATACAACCATCCTTTAAGATAAAGAGAAATAATAAAATACTGTACACCACTGCAATGATGGACTTAACTGCTGAAACTGAACACAGTGAATGAGAGTAAACGAAGATCAGCAAAATGCTGTACGACAACAGATCAACTGAAAGCTGAACAAAGTTAACATCATGCCACAGTGTTCTGACACAAAAATTGCTTTGATACCAGAAACTCTATGTTACAGGTGTATCTATCTATCCATCTATCTATTTATAGACAGATAGATACAGATAGATAGACAGACATAGCCCTATGAGGATAAAGTAGCCTGGAGATGATTCTGTCACAGGCATCTCCTGTCCAAGAGTCCCACAAGGGTCCAAGAGTCCCACAAGGGAACATGCATTGGAGATGATGACAAACACTTTTATTTTGGTATTTTCTCTATGCAGGAAACAGGTAGTAAACATTCTACAGGCTGATAACAATGTACAAGATCTATATAATGATGCACATAAAGGCAAGCTGGGGCTAACGAGAATGAACCACAGGAACAAGTGTGAAAAAATGAACATTTATATGAACTACTTAATTATCTCTAGTGTACTGGAGCATTAATGAAGCTGAATAAGGAAGTGTTTAAAACCTGCCACACCAATTAAAACAACAAATAAAAGCATTCTTGAGTCAATTATGTATACTGGGAAATTACTATATTATGTGAAACTCCTAAAAAGACTAAGTGCTTTTACCTCAAGACAAAAGGGATCAAAGCACTGAAACTTAGTGCTGACTTCTCAACAACTTTATAATAAAACATGAGCATCTTTAAAATTAGTGCAAAATCAACAACTTAATAACAAAACAATGAATCATCACTATCATCATCATCACCAAACTCCTGACCTTTTACTCCAACCTATGGATAAGATGTGGCAGGACCCTGAGAACAAGGAAGGAAAATGTACAAAAGTGGGAGACCTGCAGGTACCAACAGCATGCTCAGTGAAACAGGCCAAACACTCATTCACACAACATTCAAGTCCCTGGAATCCTGACTCCAACTCGAAAGTTTAACCATGAATATATGTTTATTTTCTTAACAGATGTGCTTCCCATACACCTGCCAGATAGTTAACAAAAGGTATCAATTATGAAGATAAAAAATGGAAAAGCCAAGACCTTTTCACCTGCTCCTCTGTATAAATTCACACACAGTCCCCTGTTGATTCCCTAGCTTCAAATTAAGTATATATTCACAGACGTGTATAATCATATCAAATAATGACTTGTATAATTTGCTGTAACAGCTGTATCTTCTGCATGTATAATCATCATCCAAATCTCAACTTCTCACTTAAAGATGGAGTGACAGCTTTAATTCATGTTATGCCAGTGGAAAGGTGTTCTGTTATTACTTTCCCTAGTATCAAACAGTGCAATGATGTGTTCCAGTGAGTCACAATCAACTTGAACTGGTGCAGATATGATAACAGATAACAACAAACATGCAAAGTCATCTAACTGGAAACAAGGTTCATTATTAAGAGTATAACCTCATTTCATCTGACTAATCTGGGGAAGAATGACTGTTATAAAAGCAAAGTCTAATATAATCAAGATTTCTCATGCTACAGTCTCATATTTTTGGAGAAAGTCCAGAGCAAGTATGTGGGTCAAAGACATTGTGGAGTTAAATACTCTGCTGTTTTTACTGTTGTTCAGTAGCCCCAGTCTGCCTAGCTGGGAAGACCCATCATACACAGGCAAGCAACCACCCCTGCAGGACTGTCTCACGCAATGAACCAATTTTCCCTTGCGGTAGACAGCATCTCACCATAGTAGTGAGGCATGAGAAAGAGTGTGGAGGTTTGGTTCCTGGATGAACGTTGCATTTGTCCTCCCCACCCAGTTAACAGGGGCACCATATCACCCCAAGTTAAACCCTGCTGGGCTGATTCTTTGTAAGCAGTTTACCTTCCTTCAGTCACTGTTTTATAGCCAATTTAAATTGTACCTCATATGAGGCTTGCACTGGAGCTGTGCAGACCTTCATTGTGCATCATATGAGGTCTGCAGCCTGGCAAGGGTTGAATATGTGCAATATACAAATGTGGTGCTAGACACAGTTATCACACAGTCAACACTGCAGAACAATTTACCACATGTATGTCTGTTAATAAAGTTTAAAAAAAAAATCACAAAGCACTGGCTTCTCCAGACTTTTACTTACCTTTTTTTTTTTAAGCTAAATAAAACTGAATTTGATGTAAGAAATGAAAATCCAGCAAAATGAAAGTGTCTACTAGAATCAAACGTCTGATATGGCAAGGTCCATTATAACGTAATTATGGCTACTGGATGATGAAAAGAGGAAAATATGTAACACTGCACAATGGCAAACAGTGCAGTACCTGACACAAGCAAATCTTCAGAGGTTCTGTCATGCATACACAGAAGAAAATGACAAAATAAAGCTACATTTATAAATGCAATTTACTGGTAAATGCTTCAGTTTTATAACCTCTTCAGTAGTGGCATCAGTCATCAGTTTAAGAATTTGGTGGCAGCAAAAATAAATTATAAACAATACTATTATGCCAATGGGTTAATAGGGTTCTCTTTAACCACCTGAACCTTCTTGTAAAACTGACAAATTTCTATTTGCTCAGACGAAGTTGCATCCATGGTGCCACCTCTCCATGCCTTCCCTTGCGTTACACAGGCAACTGGCTGCATTCATGACTGGAATGTCACTCAGCCATATTGCAGAACTTCGCATTCTTTCATTCCCCGAACTGCATCTCTCTGGAACTCGTTTCCCCAGAGTTGTTTCCCTCCAAACTTCAACCTACTGCTGTTCAAGTCTAACTGTTACAGATATTTTATGAACTGAGGACACCAGTAATCTGGTGCATGGATTTTTTTTTATTCATTTGTTTTTCCTTCCTTTGTTCTGTTAAAAAAAAAAAAATCCTGCTACTGAGAAATTTTAGTCAGTGCAGTGGAGATCTGTCATAGCTATCCACCACCACCATCCACTGCCAAACACCTTAATCTCATAAAGGGTGGCCACAGAGGAGTCGCCTCCATGTTGCCCTGTCCTCGGTAATTTTGTTGCCCTCCTCCCAGGTCACACCCCTCTCTCTCACATACCACTCCACTCCATCCCTCCATCTTATCCTCGGCCTCCCCTCCTTCTTTCCCCCTCTACCTCACTCACATACGCTCTCCTTGTCAGTCTCTCACTCTCCATCCTCTCCACATGGCCAAACCACCTTAATGTATTTCTCCAAACACTTTCTATCACATTCACATCCACACCACGACACTCCTTCACTTCCTCATTTGTCAGTCTGTCCCTCCATGTAACTCCACATGCTCCTCTCAAATAACTCATTCCCTACCAATTTACCCCTTTAACATGGGATTCTATGGTACACTTTGCACAATTTCATTTCCACGGAAAAAGTAGATGATAAATTAACTGTGTAACTGAAGGGGTCACTGTATATGGTTTCTCCTCAGTTGAACAAAATTATTAATGGTGTAGTAAGTTTACTGTATAATAAAAAAAATAAAAAAAATTAATGAATTGAAAGTATTAGGTTATAAACTGGAGCTACTGAATCTAACTTAAGTTTTTACAGTACTGTTCAGTACAACAGACAAAGCTAATGCTTGGTGCAAGGCAAGGTGAAGCAGACATAGTAAACAAAAACATACTGTATCATTTTACTCACGCTATAATCATGAATTGGTCGCTATAAAGAGAAAAATAGATGATACTGTATGAAGATGATACTACCAGTTGTTCTTACGCCAACTAATATTACATATGATATGCAATATTTTTACACACTACATGTGTATAATCTATCTATCTATCAATTGCCAGAAGTTTTTCTTTTAACAACTCTGGAAACTTTCTTTGGTATGAAGCATGATAATGTACACACGATAAAAAGAGTATTGGTGCACATTTGGCCCAAAACAATTTGATGCCATGGACAATGGACTCTAGAAATGTCTGATGATTTTCCCCCCTTTTTCCCCCCTTGCTGTCAAACATGCTTACATAATTATGTCACAGATAGGTTTCATATGACAATTTATGGTTGATATTGTTATTGGAGGCATATTCAGATGAAAATCAATTAGTTTACCAAGTACTACACAAGCTATACTGATCCTTTCAGATGGCATCATACCCCTCCTGAACGATACTTTTTTTACTGTGTATACATAAACTGACTAACACTAAAGTCACTATTACACTGCTTATAGAGTATATTGTGAACTGAGCAAATGAGCTCACATAAAAAAGGTTTTACGAATAGTATCTATCTATCTATAGCCCGACGCCCTAATCCCGCAAAGGGTGGCCGCAGACAAAACGCCTCCAAGTCACTCTGTCACCCACCATTTGACTCCCCTCCCCCCAACTCAACCCCCCCTCCCTCATATACCTCTCAACTCCATCCCTCCACCTCATCCTCGGTCTACCCCTCCCTCTCCCTCCCTCCACCTCATCCTCGGTCTACCCCTCCCTCTCCCTCCCTCCACCTCACCTACATACACTCTCTTAGTCAGTCTTTCATTCTCCATCCTCTCCACATGTCCAAACCACCTCAGTGTATTTCTCCTAATCTTTTCAACCACATCCACATCTACCCCACAACGTTCCTTCACTTCTTCATTCATCAACCTGTCCCTCCATGTCACTCCACATGCTCCTCTCAAGTAACTCATTTCCACAGCTCTCACTCTTGACTTGTTCCCCTCTTGCAAGGTCCACGCCTCGCTTCCATACGTCAGGGTAGGGATCACAATACCATCATGCAGTGACTTCTTAACTTCCATACTCACCTCCCTATTTCTCATCACTGCTTTCAGTGTGCCAACAACCTTCCTTCCCTGCTGTACCCTTTCACGTACTTCATCCCCCAAAGTTCCATCCTTACTCATCACACTACCCAAGTACTTGAATGCACTCACATTCTCCATATCCTCACCATCCAACCTCACTGCACACTCTGTGACTTCATTCCTCTCAAACACCATAACTTTACTTTTGTTTACATTAACTTTCAGCTTCCTCCTCCTACACACTGTCCCAAATTCATTCAATAGTATATCCCTAAAATTATCAGTAATCCAAGAAATGTATTAAAAGGAACTACAGTATATAAGTAACTTCAAACCTAAACCTGCATCTAGATATGGTAGGTTCTCATGTAGCTTTCCCTCAACCAAAACTGAAGGAAGACAACATGACACTAATACTAAGTTAATACAAGGCCAATAACTTACTGAAACCACTGGAAACTGGAGTCCCTACTTTTGAGGCATTCCTCCACGTTGAGATAGAACAGACTGACATCCCTCACTGCCACGTGGTACTCTGCCACCCTGACAAAGTTAATGAGAAACAAAGAATGTAACTAGAATACAATGAGGAAATATCCACTCACTGGACTCTATTTCCTGAAGCTCAATGGCAGAGTAAGAAAATACTGTGGCGCTCAATCCTCTCCTTAACAAATCTTTGTGAGCAATATTTTATTCTGTGGTTAAACTCTTGTTGCAGATCACTGGCAGATTAACACAATACAACAGCTCTACATCTTTTCCACATTACTTCTTTGTGATTAGTATGTTCCAGTAACAATTTGCATTCAGGCTGGACAGATAACATGCTTGGGCCAAATTAAAGTGGACAGAGTACAGTGCTGCATAACAGCCACTGAACTAGGCTCTTGAATGTGTACGGAGAGTTATACGAGTTTGCAACAGGGACTTCTAGGCTACCCCCCATCCGGGAGTGACAGGGAATATATGCCTAGTATGCTGAAACAGTCATCAGGGGATGAATCTGATACATTTATATATTTATATGATGTGTCGACTGATGAGGATGACAGTAATTATGACCCTTAGGAAAGTACAGCGATGAGTCCCCTAGCAACAATGGTGGGAGTTCAGATACACTTTCTGCAACGAATGGGTAGTGGTCTTCCTGCTCCAGTGCTATCACAGAGGACTTCACTCTACTCTGTGCTATCACAGAGGACTTCACTCTACTCTAAGATCCATTTGGTTGATGTCAACACAGATGCCTATATGATCTGAAAAATATACATCAGTGTTCACTTCACATTTTTTTTTTTTTAAGTGGATTTATCTTCCACCTTTCTTTCCTTCCATCCTCTTCTGTCTATCTTTCCTTCATTCTTTCCTTGTCCTTCTGCCTATGGGTGACTTTACACTCCCTCTTCTGTCTTTCGTTCCTTCATTCTTTCCTCTTCCTTCTGCCTGCGGGTGACTCTACAAGAGTGACAAGCCAAATGGCTTCATGTACACCAGGAAACCATTTACTAAGCTGGGTGGTAACCATATAACCAAATTTTGGCACCTGGTGGTTTAGTGGGTAATTACGGCTCTCCAGTCGGATTGAGCCTGTGTAGGTTTATATCCAAAGGATGGTGGGGTTTATTGCTCATGTAATGCCACTCACGAAAGAGAGAGGCTGGTCACTCTTATCTTAAATGTCAGGACCAACTTGCCTAGCCTCGGCTGGGCTCCTACGCTCCTCATGGGGCAACGTAGGATTGGATGATGAATGATGAAAAGGATTTATGTACTATGTTAATATGTTTAACACCAATGAAAAAGAATCATTGCAGGTATTTGGACCAAAGGTCAATTATTTTTCTTCAATAAGGGTTATGTGACTCCTTATATAAAATTTGGGTATGACAGCGTGGGGGGGGGGGGAAGGAAATTTAGCAATATTTACAATGCCACCACCACCCTCCTGAATGAGCAAAACCCTCCTGGTCTGCAGGCAGAACACTTTGTTTATTCAGCAGCCAACATGGTAACAAGAAAGGTTAATATAAACTACTGACAATAACATATCATACTTCAACCTCTGCTCTGAGGAACTAAGATGTTCAGCTCCATTCTCTGCATCTCAGATCATCTTACACAGTTCTCACAAATATTTATAATGCAGACACAAATAACGTTACTTTCATGAGATACAATATTAAGTATGGCATATGCTCCAAGATTATGGATGCAATTAGATAAATAACTCTGACCACAGCAAATGAACCCAGAATAAAGAACAGCATAGGATTTAAATTATCAGCACTTTCACACTTAAAAAGCTCTATGCAATTAACCTTAAATGAGTAGTGTCTGCTAAGTACAGTTATATACAGAACAGAGGTAATCTTCACTTTTCAACAAACCAGCCACTGCACTAATAAGTGTCAACCATAACTGTTGTTATACAAACATGCCATTGCATCTACAACTGTCAATCTTCTTCACTACTTTTATATAAACCAGCCATTAAACTAACAAACAATAATCTTCACTGCTCTTATACAAACCATCCACTACTAATGACTGTCAATTTTCACTACTCTTACACAAACATGCCACTAGACTAACAATCTTCACTGCTCTTACACAAATCAGCCACTGCAATAAGACTATAAACCTTCACTACTCATATATATATGACAAATATGACACTGTACTACCATCCATCCCTCTTCACTATTGTTGTTGTTGCTGCTGAGTAACCCCAGACAGTCTAATTGAGCAGACCTATAAAACGCAGGCAAACAACTGCCCCTCTAAGGCCATGCCGACCAGTGAATCACTGTTCCCTTGAGGCAGACAGTGCCTCACTACAATGAGGTGCAGGGAAGAGCTTGAAGGTTGGTTCCTGGATGGACACCACATTTGCGTCTCTTGATCCAGTTAAAAGAGGCACCACTGTAGGCTCCGTATCACCCCATTATTTGGTTATGTGGTTACCATCCATGTTGTAAATGGTTTTCTGGGTTACAGAAAACCATTAGGCTTATCACTTAGTGTAGGGCCACCCCAAATGGAAAAAAGAGTAATAAAACATGACAGGAAGAATGGGAGAAGAAGAAAAGGAGGAGGGCAGACACAGAATATGAATGCTAAGGGTGAAGGAAGTAGTGGGTAGCACTACATCAAATGAGTGGATGATACTACATCAAGTGAGTGGATGATGGTCACCACCACCTACCAACTTCCCTGTTATACAAACAAATCAGTGTACTAACTTGCTGGGTGGGAAAGCAGAGAGTGGTTCAGCATGGCGTTGGTGTGGTGCAGGGAAGGCGTTGGATATTGATATCTGCCCCAGGTGCGCCACCAGAACGTCTGGACAGTTGAGGGACTCAGGCAGAACAACCACAGGGGTCTCCAGGATGACATCAAGGCTGCACACCACAAAGAAAGAACCAATATTTTACTTGTATTGACAGGTTTTACGATTCTGAGAAAATATTCTTAAATACCGTATAGTGCAATAAATGCTTACTTCACTTATCCAAACTTTGCGCATCTTCCTCGAAACATTTATTTTTACTTTCCATCCCCCCTTTTTCAAAATAATCATTATCTCCATCTCTATTCCCACCTAAAACACTGGGAGCAGCAGATCCAGAAACAATGAAATAAAAAGTATAAAAAGTGAGAACCGCTGTATCTGTACCGTGTCTAACATTACGAGTCATAAAACTGTTCTCACATTAATCAGCTACACCCGGGAAAATACTGATATACTACGTTGCGGTTTATACTGATCGATTCTTTAGTACAATAAAACTATACAACTGTGACACATGAAAGCTGGATACCTTTATATTTCAGCAAAAAAATGATTGTTCATTTTAACTAAGTGGAGATTTTTATAATTTTGTAGCTTATTTCCTGTAGCACATCTGTAGCTCAGCGGCAGAATAAGACAACCCTGCTGCTCTACAGCCTTTCCATAGCACTTCTTCACAAATATCATCATATTTTAATATCGAATGCTCATGACAACATTCATGATGGAGTGATGGCAATTTTATGCCTAGTTACAGTCAGTCCCACAATATTCCTGATGAAATGTATGGGCCAGGGTGAGGCTACTTTAGTTTAGAACATTTGTTGTTGTTGCAACCCCAGGAACTAGGCTATATCCCTGTTGGCATTCGTTGTTTAAAACAAAAAAAACTCCAGCTATCTACGAAATTTGATTAAAAAACAATGTGGGGCACAAAACAGTCACTTATATTAGTGGTTTACTTAAACCACTGAGCCACCATAAATCAGTTACGATATTTAGAACCAATATTACATATCCAAAAAATAAGGTAGTGGTATGTACTACTGTACTCTTTTTCTTGTAGCAGTACTATTATACTGAGAGTGCAAGGTCTGAAATATTATCTAACAAGCTTTATAATGTGCCCCTACACTGCAATAACAGTGACATACTTGAGTGAGAATGGAAGATCTGTAGCACGTTCCTGTGTGGGGCTGAAGTGTGATCCTGACACAGATGCTGGTGGGGCGGGCAGGTTGAGGGTGTCTGTGGAACGCGACGCACTGAGGCGTCGGGTCTGGTGACGTGGTGACGACTCCCACTGGTTGCTTGACAGCCCAGCAAATGACTCAATCCTTATTGCACAAATGAGGGATATAATGTATTAAAGTCATTATCATCATCATCATCCTATCCTTATTACACAATCACCATCAACATCCCAGCTCTATCAGACTATTTCATCATAACCACATTTCAGCACTCTGATAATCCTAACATTATTTCATCATCACCAACACACTCCTCCTAACATTAGTTCATATTACCATAATGCTATTTCATCATCATGAACTTTAACATACACTCAATCCTCGTAAATCGCGTGTTCATAAATCACGGATTTGTAAATCACGGCTAGGTGGCCGTCAGACTGCTGGCAACCTTAAATCACGTTAAGTCATGAAAATCGCAGATCTAGGCACCCAAGTGGGCCTTTTCTGAAGAGAACCGTAAACCGCGGCATTCAAACTGAAAATCGCGACCCAACAACCAATCACCGCGCGTCCCTGGTGGCCTATGTGCCTACTAATGCCGCCATGTTGTTGTTGTTCTTGTCCCGCCAGTCCGCACACTACAGACCGTCGCCGTGGAGTACAAGAGTTACCTGCCTTTTTTGTGCAACTTCCTCCCACCTCCTACCTGCCATGACCCCTCCTGACCCCCCAATGAAGCGCTCTAAACAGTATGGCATCAAGAAGCTGCCGCAGTTGTCGTACAGTCAACATTTGGAGCTCATTTGTCGTGCTGAGAGGGGAGAGAAGTTTTCAAAATCTGGTGAAAGAGTTTGGGAAGAACAAGTGCTGAGAGGTTCTAAGTTCTTCCCAAAACCACCCCACTCCATTCACTTAAGCAATTTCATCATAGGATTAAGGTGAGATCCCTTAATACATGCACTGAATATTCCTAAATTTGTATGATTGTGTTTGATGGTGCCTAGACAGGTGTAGGTAGGGTGCTGTGACGACGAGTTGGCCAAAGTCCAGACCCAAATTAATCTTGCACATAAGATTTATTATTCATAAATCACGTCAGTGGTCCAGACCCAAATTGCCGCGATTTACGAGGATTGAGTGTATTCCTACTTAAAAGTAGGACCTGTACAATCTAAACACACAATAAACAGGGTACCTCAAGTTCTTTATCACTAAGTAGGACAGTTTTTTTCAGGAAAAGGCAACTGGTAAATCAATGCATATGGAGGGGTGAGGGTTATGGTGTGGGAGGAAAGATTATGAAAGTAGCTTGACTAAAATCAGCCTGAAGAATTTCTTTCACTGCCATCATCATCATCTTCATCCTATTTCATACTAAAACAGGGGATGGGAGTTTCCAGAAATAAGATCAAGGCTATTTCATTCAATCTGGGTGACAACACAGTGTGAATGGGATTTGTATGTCATTTCATTTTTTTTTTTTATGAGTCAGAGTATTTCAATAAATTTAGGTGCCTTAATGATGAACGACTGGATGAGTGGCCAGTTTCACTGGATACTGTCAGTAACTGTACTACTATACTTCTACAAGAGGGAGAACAGTTGCACAGCATAGTTTAATGTGCACTGCAAATGACTGATGCTTTTCATTATTTCTGGGGTCATACCATACCAATTCCATTTAGTAGCAATAAAGAAAATGGCTGGTTATGGTGGTGGTGGTGGTGATTATGATGATGATGATGATAATGAGTTACAGGGTGCACTATATAGTATCTAACAATGCATGGGACTGTGGTCTGACACACACCTCTTACTAACAAGCCCCATAGCCATTTCTGTAGCAGCGTGTTTGATGGATGATGCCACAACTGCCATGTAACGCTTGAATTCTGTGGCACAGGACCGCAGCTCGTGAAGGAAGTGTGGGGAGTGGGTGTAGCAGACTGAGGCCAAACGCAGCTTCAGGGTTAAATTCTCAGTGTCGTTGCTCTGACAACGTTCATCTCTAGATACTGAAGAAATGGAAAAATGAAAAAGAGGATTTAAAGGATGAAGAGAGGGAAACAGCAAAATTAGAAAGGATAACAGTATGTTACAACCTTGGTCACTGACAAAAATTTAAACAGCAATTCAATATGGTGGTGGAGAATAAAATTCTTTAGGAGTAACCAAAACGTTCTTACATACGGTACAGTGTCAGCCTGAAAATGGTTAATGATTTGTGAATTCCTAATTACAAGAGAACAAAAATTAAAAGTTAACGATTCATGGAAAGCAAGATGTGCTGTACATACAGGGAGTGGTTGCTGTGGAGAACGCCAAGGGTCGAATGACAGTGAAGCTGAATGCTCGTACGGGATCATCAGTGCCAACGTAACTTCGATACACATCACTGTTCAGTCGCGAGAACAAGTCCTGTACACCACAGGGGTAAATATGAGAAAAGATCTGGCAATGTCAACCAATTGTATGTGTATACTGTACTGTACACACACTGTCACAGCAGCCACTGCATATGAACTACCTCCCTTATAGATAAGATGAAATGTTGCCTCCCTTGCATTACTTTATATATATAAAGTATGGTATTTTTAGGGGCAAATGTTTAGACTATGTTGCATCTATTGTGCCACCTCGCCATGCCCCTCTCCCCATGCTACACAGGCATCTGGTAATGCTCACAACTTGACTGTCACACTGGCATATTGCAGAACTTCTGTCAATCACAATTTATTTATTTCCTGAACTGGTACTCTTTGGAACTTGCTTCCCTGGACTAGTTTCCCCCCAAACTTCAACCTACAGCAGCTCAAGCCCAACTGTTACAGATTTTTTGTGACTGGAGGAGATCTGTAATCTGATGTGCGGATTTCCCTCCCCCCCCTCCCTCTGTACATCTTCTATATATATGAAAAAAATCTATCACAAAAAATGGGAAAAAGGAAGAGATATACAGTAATTCACTACCAAATCTGAGTGCCATAATTTATATTTATATCCAAGTCTTAATTGCCCATAATAAATTTACATATTAGATGAATCGAATCACATTCACCACCGCTATATTCTTCAAATACATTCCTTTTAACTGTTCCCTATTTTTCTTCTATACATTACCATTTTTCCACTCTATCCCTTCAATCTTCACAGTAATAATTGTACTCATTGCCAAATTTCTACACCTCTCTCCAAACAATGTTTCATATTTTCAAAGCATCTTATACCTACATTCACTTTTCTTCCCAAATCATGCAATATTTTGTTCTCTTTACTCATTTCTTCTCATGCTTTTCTGCTTCCTACCCATGCCAATCTCTGCAGTCCACATGTATTCCTGACATCCCATTTCCACTAGTCCCAGTTTAACTAGTCATAATAATACCAGTAAGTCCTCATCACTAAAACACCGTACTATAATGTGTGCAGGTTAATGTGCTACTTTATGTGAAACACCTTTAAGTGAGACTTGCATTAGGTTTATGACTAAGGTGTTAAAAACATAAAAACACTCCTTCCTGACTTTAAAATACCTTTATACTGAATAAGACGCACTTTAGGCAAAAGGGTGGCAGTAATTAATCAGCTACTTAAGGGGAGGGGACGCTAGCAGGGACCGATTTTCGACTGACAAAGGCATTTTGTGAAAGTTACCCCATAAAAAAACTCTGAGTATCACATGTTCTCTGTAAAAATTTGGCAGCCGTACGACAATTCTTTCCCTTCAAAAAAAAATATTTTGTAATTCCAATTTTGCAGTTACTTCCCTGCAGAAATCTCTGTTTTCTATGTAATGTATAATATGACCACTTTCTTCCATTTTTTTTTTTTCTGCAAAAATTGTCATACATCTGGCAATGGAAGTGTGAGTGTGTGGAGAGTGGCAGTGAGGTTGGAAAGGCCAAAAATGCTATGACACTGGGAGGGGTGAGATATGGCAGCCTTGATCTCAACCTGTTCTCAGTCTGCGCTAATCTTGGCCATTTCTCATCATTTTTGCACACTTTTTGAAGATGAGGCGACCATCTAAGAGCTACTGCAACATCAGAAAGCGGCAGAGAAGAATTTGACGCAATTTTGAGGGGAGAAAAACGCGTTGGAAGTAGCAAGTCTTTCTCCATCATTGCCACCTCCCCCCCCCCCATGCCACCTTACCTGACCACCCCCAACCTCCTACATCTTTTTCTCCAACTTCGTCTTCTCCAACACCTACTTCCTCTTCATAATCATCCCTAATCCTAATTCAAAAAATAAAAAAAATTACCTAAGTTGTTTCTAACTGTACAGACACTCCAAGTCAACAGAAAACAAGTGATATCTCGGAACTAAACTTATTGTCCTTTGGAGTGATGTCACTCCATTAGTTTTGAACATACGACAAAAAGCAAAATACCTACAAAAAGAGGAATGAAAGGGGAACATTTTGTGCGTATATTTTTGTCAGAGACTAACAAACATAACTGTAACGATTTTTTCAAATGGCAAAAAGGGGGTAAAAATTGGGATAAATACAGAGGCATTTTGGGAATTTTTTTGTTTAGCAATGGTGAAGAATATTAAAAAACTGTTAGGGCAATTTATCAATGAGGGTTTTATTAGTAAAACTACCAAATATCATAAAGATCAAATGAACACACATTCCCTGGTTTCCCATTTCTCGTGTCTTTTTTTTTATACATCTTATGCATATATTATTTTTTTCTGTAAAAACTAATCAATCAAATTTACTCAAACTTTGGAATCTTATTGCTCATATAAAGTACCAAAACATATAAAAAAATCAGACAAATTTAATAAAAACAAATGTACCTTAATAGGTAACAACCGTCTGCTCCCCATAATAATGAAGGAACTTTAAGCAATCATTAATCATACCAAAGTCTCACATAATCATTACCATCTGATCTTTCTTTACACCTAAGCATGGGGTAAGATAATGTCCATAAAACAAGCAAAATGAAATAAAAAAAGAGGGAGAAAATATCAAAAGCATGCCAAGAGAAATGAGCCAGATATTCATTCCTACTAGTCCCCCAAATCCTGGTTCATGCCATAAGCCAAACCATCTGCACTTTTTTTTTTTTTTTTTTTTTTTGTTAACCTTCTTTCAGGATGCATTCCACATACATCTGCCAGATACAGTAGCCCACTGACTTTCATATTAATATGTGTGCAAAATCCTGGTCATGTCCTATATATAATTATGGGTACTGGTGGTGTACTTATTGGTGGTATTGTACTAATAGTATTTGTTGTAGCTCCAGATTCATCTGAACATGAACCTGGTAGACTGCAGGCTGATGATGCTCCCCTCCTGTAGTCCACCATCCCCCTTTTATTGGATAAGGAGTATCTATGGGGCATCTGTGCACATGGGCAGTGGAGCCACCCAGTTTTATCAGTGCCACCATGTCCACATGGAGGTGGCTTTCCCCAACACTACACTACCTGTGATCGCTCTACAATGGGGTCCTGCCCGACGCTGATAATACACTGGTGCTTGTTACCCTCTGGAGTGATGTCCCGAACCTGGAAGCCTCCCAGTGACCCCTCAACAGGCAGGATGTCTCGCTCTGGAAAGTGCAGAAATGACGTTCAGAAATACAGTGCAGCATGTCCTTGTTATAAGCTGCCCTTTTTACTTACTTTTTTCCCCCTTAAATCCAAAGCAAACTGCAAAATGACTACAAATCAAAGTTCTATAGCTTCCCAAAGAGCTGATCCGCCAGCTTCATCCAATTTACAGTAACAAACTTGTAAAAAAGTTATGACGCTCTGAAACATCCCTGACTTATAATGACCACTGAGTATAAGGTTCACTGCAAGACCAAAGCATCATCATCATCATCATAATCATCACTGTCATCAAAAGCATCATCATAATCAGCACTGTCATCATAACCATCATCATCATCATCACTCAGTGCAGAATCACCTGTAGACAGAAGGAAGAGGAATGAATGAAGGAAAAAAAGACAGAAAAGGAAGGAAGGAAGGGAGGAAAGGGCAGGCACAATTATAATTATTAGTATAATTATCATTCATTGTTATAATTATTATCATCCCTACTAAAGGCAATATCATTAAGCCTGGAGAAGACCTTTTATAATGAAGGGAGTTACAACAAGATCAATCAACTCATTTAATATGACAACTAACTGTTTCTTCCTGTTCCAACAAAGTACATTTCTGTGCTTAGAAGAGACACATCATAGAGATGAGGCTGGAGGGGAAAAAAAAAATAAAATAAAATACCATAACAAAAAGGTAGATTCTACTTTTGCTATCAGGAGGCCATCTCACACTGAAAACAATGACAACCAAATCCATCTTAGACTCACCAACAGTGGCCTGAATCTTGGCATCTGAGAGCACAGCTGTGCCAACCTTGCGTCCCACCAGGTCCTTGTCCCGGTACGCCCCTCGCAGCAACAGCACTGTCAGCTTGTGGAAGTCAAAGCTCACCTCTGCACGCACTGGTGCTCGCTCAAGCTGCCCACCACTCCCCTCACCCCCACCATCACCCTTGTCTATGGTGGTTGAGCTGGCCTGGGGTACGTCAGAGGGGGTTGGATGCAACTGAAGACCGCTTGAGTATGCTTGTTTTTGTGGCAATAACTGCTGTATAAATCCAACAAGCTCTACTACTGTCTCCTGGTTGGCTGTTTAGAAGAAAGGAGACAAATAGAAAAATAATATGAAAATGTGTTTATCATCATCAGCATCATAATTAACAGCACACTAAATTATGAATATGTCAGATGCACATACAGACCACAGTTTAAGGATTTGAATTTCACAAAAATCAGACTTTACTGATCTACCAGAAGCCCCGCCGACATGTCGTAAAAATACCCCCGCTAATACCAATACACCAGTCCTGTATGAGACAGCCCTAGCATGTATTCAATATGGACGGTGGGTGTTAGCGCCGAAGTGGTGACATGTAGAGGTGTCCGGTACGTAGGAGGACTACTGGGCCTTGAAAGCAGGCTGCGAAGCCTATGCCCAGAGTCGGTCACATAAAAAAAAAAAAAAAAAAAAAAAAAAAAAAAAAAAAACTTGACTAGGCTTGTTATTGTGGCAACAGATGGAGCATAAACCCACTAAGCTCCACCACCATCTCCTGCTTGGCTTAGAAGAGGGATAGACAAAACTGTAACATAGTTTTACTCTAACTTGGTCTTAAATTACAACTACCCCACCTTGAATGCCAAAGTCTACAAATGCATCAAATTTAACCCCTCGGCTGCGGCAATGGTGGCGGGAGCTGTATCACTGGTGCGGCAATCCAGCCCAAAACTACCCATTTTCAACTCAACAATTCTCATATTATTTATTAAGATAAAGACAAAATAAAACATGCACAAGAAAGCTCAACCTTTCTTCTTCCCTATGAGCATTTCAGTGAAGGTCTAGGTTCTCATGTGTTGCTATAGAGATGTGTGGAAGCAAAGTAATTTTCGCCGTTTTTGCGCGGTGACTGAGGCGAGACAACCGGGAGGCACTGTTGCCTAGGCCGTCCAGGCTCGCCACTGCACCACTCATCTCTACCACCCCGCTCCACCATTTCATTTGCACTATGTTGTGTGTGTCTTAGCACTTCCATCATTATACTGAACAGTGAAAACTTATTCAGTAATGGTAAATTTCAATGAAATACAGTATTTCCTTAGCCTATTTTTTTTATTATTACTCTTATAAAATAGTCTATTTCACTTATCAGAAAAGTCACTTTTATCCTCACTTCATTTCTATTATTACACTTACAATTACACTTACTCAGTAATAGTAAACTTCAATGAAATACAGTATTTCCTTAGCTTATTTTTCTATTATTATGCTAATAAAATAGTCTCTTTCACTTATCAGAAAAGTCACTTTTATCCTCACTTCATTTCTATTATTACACTTACAATGAAATACAGTATTTCCTTCAATGAAATACAGTATTTCCTTAGCTTATTTTTCTATTACTATGCTTATAAAATAGTCTCTTTCACTTATCAAACAAGTCACTTTTATCCTAACTTTCATCTCTATTATTACACTTACAATTACACTTACTCAGTAATAGTAACCTTCAATGAAATACAGTATTTCCTTAGCTTATTTTTCTATTACTATGCTTATAAAATAGTCTCTTTCACTTATCAGAAAAGTCACTTTTATCCTCACTTTCATTTTATTATAACACTTACAATTACATTTACAAATAGTGAAGTTTCCTTTCAGCATCATGAAGAGATCATGAATTTTCCACAACCAGTCTGTGTTGGAGGGATATCTGTTGTCTGCGAAGTGAAGAAAACGCAGTAGTACCAAGAATCTGTCCCGTGGCATATATTTACCGAAGACAGGTGTAGGGATTAGGGCATCATTCTTCCAATAATCGCTCAGCACCTGCTTCTTGCAGTGTGGCATGAGCATTAGCAATGCCAAGAATGACATCAGGTCAGCCCTCATAATATCTTTCCACCTATGAACATGAGACCTGGGGGAGAACTCGTGCTGCTGAGTGATGAACTGGTGATATAAGTTTGTCTGGGTACAGATGAGGTCGATTATATCGTCCGTAACAAATGCCTCAAAGTAATCCATTTCTGGGACATCTGGCTGGTTTGGCCAGTCTTCTGTAACACCACTGTTACTGGCATCAAATGGATGGATGTCAGGTGTAAAATTCCTTCCATCACTCCAAGTGAATGAAAATTGCGTGAAGCTGGTGGAAGGTGGTGGTGGAGACGGAGTGGGGCTGGTAGGAGGTGGTGGTGGAGACGAAGTGGGGCTGGTGGGAGGTGGTGATGGAGACGGCATGTGCGGGGTGTGAGGTGGTGAAGGAGATATCATCCTTGAGGTGCTAGGTTGTGGTGATATTTGCTCCGATTGTTCTCTGTAAAATTGTTTTACAAGAGATTTTACTGCATGGCTTGGTGCCATGGAAGATGCGCGGGTTGATTTTTTTTTTGTGGTGATGTGAGATGGGAACACCGGCTCCGGCAGATCCATGCACACCTTGTCCCACTCCACTCTCACCCACTTCACTTTCACTTTCCTCTTCACCAGCACTAGGAAGTATATTACCTAAATCTTGCTCTTCTTCATTGCAGGACTGTTCACTTTCTTCACTAGTATCTGTTTCACTGTCTTTATCAAATAGCAGCCCAGGGAACTTTGATGGTGTAACATACTGTTTTCGCTTCCTGCGTGGTGTAGTGACTTTAGCAACTTTTTTCTTGCTTTCCTTTACATCTACCACTTCACTATCACTGTCACTTTCAGTTGCATGTGTATATTTACGTTTTTGTATTCGTTTCCGAACTGTAGCTCTCTCCTGCTTGCTAACACCACGCGATGTAGAGGGTATGGGAGACTTGGAACGACCACGTGATGACTCCATGGCTTCTGGGCACAAATGGGCACAAACTAGGGCACAACAGCAACCCCAAGTACCACGGCAGAATACATAACATGCGCCCGCCAAAATTCATGGCGGAATTTTTGAAACAAAAGTGTGGATTTTAAAAGGAATGTCGCAGACAGTCGATCGGACCTTTTAAAAGGAACGCAGCAGACGAGGGGTTAAATATTATGCCAGTCATGAAGACGTGTTATGGAAAGGTTGTAGGGAAGCAACACTGTCCTTGTTAGCCACTGAGCTTTGGGAAATAAGCAGCAAAGTTAAGTGATAAAATATAAGTTATTGTGAAAGATCTTCACTCATCATTATCAAAATCCTAACCCTACTCCACCCATCCATTAATCAAACGAACACTACCCCATTAGGAATTTTGAGTCTTGAGACTAGGCTATTAAAACCCAGATATCTGAGGTGAGTTGCTTTCCTTTTTACATACCAACCAACCTCTGGAATGTGGAATGTAACTCTCATGGGACACATCTGACTGAAGCACCTTAATTCACTAGACCATTGGATATAAGCTAATTCACTATATCATTACACACCACACAGTCCCACCCACGACCTCCCTGTGTGCAACTGAGAACTGTCTCAAACTCCAATTCCTCACAAAAAATCTGATGAGTAGGATCCTCTGCTGGACATTTAGTGGGTTTGTTTATATGACAAAGCCCTACCCCTGTCACTTGGCTGGCTCTTCAGGTGAGGCAAAAGGAACTGTACAGTATGTAGGAAAAGTATGAACTATGGTTCCAAACTCCTTGTCTAGTGTTGTCACTTCTATGACACAAAGGAATACATGGGTAGTATCATTTCTCCTCTTTATTATGAAAGATAGTATCATTCCTCCTCTTCATTATGGGGTGTGGTAGAATTCAGAGAACAAGGAAAGTGAAACCATAACACTGGGAAAACCTATCACCAACACGTCCACTGTCCAGTAAAACTGACGAGACACTCATTCGCACAACATTCCAGCCTCTGGAATCCTGGCTCTATCTCAAAGGCCTAACAATCTCCACATATTTTGCTTTATTTTCTTCAAAAACACACTTTACATTACTTGCCAGACTGAATCATTACTTACAAAATGAATGCATCTATAGTGAGACCCACCAATGACGTCAACTGTGTTAAACTGGACAGTTGCCAGGAGTAATGCCCCGGTGCCTTGCTGTGACGGACACTGTGCCGACACATATGTCACCTCCAGTATAATCAGAGCTTCAGAGTCACGAGTCTCGGAGAACCCACCAGCCCCTCCCACGCCACTGCTAAACATGGGTGATGCGGCATGTGGAGGAGATGGAATGTTACGCGGGTACTGGGGTGGAGACTGGCCTGAAAAGGGAATACAGACGTTTAAAAAGGTTTTGCATACATACATAAAAAGAATTTATTTTATATTACAAATTTCCAAGGTCTTAGCCATCCATGCACACTATGCCTGTTTTCCACATACTGATGCCTTAATTGTGGTATAAGTACTGAATGTCATGTATATCCAGCACTACTAATTGCAAGAAAAAAAATGTATAAAGATACTGAGGTGACTATGTTATTCGCAACAGGATCCTAAACCAACTGTATCTCTAACTTAATATATGGGTGAACTAACTATAGAATTATCAACAGGGTGCCACGTGAAATGGACCACATACCTATCCATTCACCATTCAGGTCTTGAAAATTCATCACTCCATAAGTCAAAGGCAAACCATCCATTTCCAAAATAATTCAACACAAAATAAATATCTGTGAGTTTACCCCTAGATGCAGCATAGGATGAGATAGCATGGCTGATGGTGAGTGGTGAGGTGGGCTTGAAAGGAGGGTTGTTGTGGTCTGGTGAGGCAGGAGACGTTGGTGAACATGGGTCACTGTCCAGGAGGCTGCCACTAACACTATCCATGCTGCAAGACAAGAGAACCAGGCAATAAGACCAACATACCAGCACCGTAAGTCACTGGAAAAATAGGGTTTGTGGAGACTGGTATGCCCTCAGTCTAAGAGGTCTTGCCTCAGTTAAATAAAGCAATATGGCAATAGCCCCCCCCCAAAAAAAAAGGAGTTGTAATTATACTTAAGGAGTTAAAGATATCCTCACTATATTTTCTTTAAATATATAGTTCTTGTCTTCCTATTCACTACTACAGTACTCTCTACTGCTGTTTACCTTTGCCCCAGAATTTTCTTTACAGCTTAATAACCATAGTTTGTATTTAACTTGACATTTGGAATTCTACATTGCTATGAAAACTGTCTTTATCATAAACTCTTTACTTTGACATTCAATAGTCTTTTCTCATTGTGCCTTCACTGTAAAAGCTTTCCCAAGCTATATGTCACTATATGGTGGCAGTGCATGCAGACAGACAGGCAGGTGAGGACACACCAGCAAGGTTAGATTTACTGTTCACCAAAGAACCTGATGTAATAGAATCATTGGAATATCTCTGTCCTTTGGGAAAAAGTGATCACGTGGTCATTGAGTTCCAGATGTTAATAGGAAACGTCGAGCCAAGAGACGAGCTTCATAGACAGGGAAGATACAACTTTGGCAAAGCAAATTTTACAGGATTGAGAAACTTTTTTGAAAATGCGGATTGCAGAAAATTCAGAGAAACAAGAGAGATACAGAGGAAGTGGGATATCTTTCTAGACCTCTATAATTTGGGAGTGGAAAAATTTGTACCAAGAGTAAGAGGGAAAGAAAACAGGAAAAAGGAGTGGTTTAATAGAAGGTGTATGATAGCAAAAAAAGAGAGAGATAAGGCGTGGAACAATTGGAGAAAGAGAGGTAACGACAGAACAAAGGAAGAATATAAAAGAACAAGAAACGAATACACAAGAATACGTAGGGAAGAAGAAAGGAATTTTGAAAAAGGTATAATTGACAAATGCAAGGATGAACCCAAACTGTTTTATAGATTTGTTAATGGCAAACTGAAACAAAAGGAAGGAATCACCAAGCTGAAAGTAGATGGAGAGGTCTTTAATGATGCGGCAATGCAAGCAGAAATAATGAACAAACGTTTCCAGTCAGTTTTCACTAAAGAAAAGGAGCTTGTGGAAGGGAGGGAGTGATTAGAAATGTTCCAGTGATAAAAGATATAAAAGTGGAGGTACAGGAAGTGTATAAATTACTGGAAACTCAAGATGTAAGGAAAGCCCCAGGACCTGATGGAATTTCTAATTGGGTACTGAAGGAATGCAGAGAACAACTGGCGGATAAAATTCACAGTTTAATTGTATGCTCACTGGAAGAGGGGAAAGTGCCAAAAGAATGGAAGAGGGCAAATGTGGTACCAATTTACAAGGGAGGAAACAGGGAAGAACCCCTGAATTATAGACCAGTGTCTCTAACCAGCATGGTCGCAAAATTGTGTGAGAGAATCCTGAAAGACAGATGGATAAAATATCTGGAAGAGATGAATATTTTGGCTGAATGTCAGTTTGGATTCAGAAGTGGAAGGTCATGTGTTTCAAACTTGTTGAGCTTTTACTCAAGAGCGATTGATGTGGTACAGGAGAGAGATGGTTGGGTGGATTGTGTGTACTTAGACTTAGAGAAGGCCTTTGACAAGGTACCTCATAAAAGACTAATGTGGAAACTAGAATATATAGGAGGACTAAAGGGGAAACTTCTGGAATGGATGAGAGACTTTTTGAGAGACAGACAAATGAGGACAGTAATAAAGGAAAAGATGTCTGGATGGAGGGAAGTAACAAGTGGAGTCCCTCAAGGCTCAGTGTTGGCGCCAGTAATGTTCCTGATTTATGTAAATGATATGGTAGATGGAGTGAACAGTTATGCGAGTCTGTTTGCTGATGATGTAAAGATCTTGAGGAAGATAGAGGTTGAGGAGGATTGTAAAATACTGCAGGAGGATTTGGATAGGATACACAATTGGAGCCGGACGTGGGAAATGAAATTTAATGTAAAGAAATGTAAAATATTGGAAATGGGTAAAAGTACCAGGAGACCATCACTGAATTATTTTTTGGGTAATGAATTAATCACAAAAAGGAGAGAAGAGAAAGATTTGGGAGTGCTGGTCCAAGATAGTTTGTCACCAGAAAAGCACATTAACAAGATAGTTGGAGAGACTTATAAGCTCTTGACTAACATAAGAGTAGCATTTCATTATATGGATGAGGAAATGATGAAAAAATTGATAGTGGCCATGATCCGCCCCAGGTTAGAATATGCAGCGGTAGTGTGGTCCCCACACAAAAAGAAAGATATAAACAAGATTGAGAGAATACAAAGAACAGCAACCAAGATGGTCCCCAGTCTGACAGACCTGTCATACAGAGAGAGGCTGGAAAAACTGGATTTGCCTTCGTTAGAGGAAAGGAGAAAGAGGGGAGACATGATTGCGGTGTTCAGGACCATGGTGGGAGTAGATAAAATTGACAAAGAAGATCTGTTTGTATGGGATAAGAGAGCAACAAGAGGACATGGAATGAAATTGAAAAAGTCAAGCTGCTTGAAGGATATCAAGAAATATAGCTTTCCTTACAGAAGTATAGACTTATGGAATAGCCTGGACAAAGAGATCGTCCAGTCTAAAAACATAAACGAGTTTAAAGTTAAATTCGACTTATTGAGAAACAGCGACGGAAACCCACGAGCATAGTACATTCCGTGTATATCACAATTAGGTATATTCTTAAATATTTGGAACGACTTAGACAAAGAGGTGGTGCATGAGAAAAACATTCATGTGTGTAAAGGTAGACTTGATAAATGTGGATATGGAGACAGGACAACACGAGCATTGCTCAATTCCTGTATACTACAAATAGGTAAATACAAATAGGTAAATACAAGTATGCACACATGTATGCACAGGCACATGTCTGCCCCCCCCATAGGCATTATTATGATAAAGAAACACTGGAAACTGATGCCAACCCCTTCACCACAAGAGATCCTTTGTCAATTGAATGAAATCACCTATAAAAAAAAAAAATAAATAAAAAAAAAGTCAGAAATTCCCACGTGTCATCTTCCCACCAGATCTCATGTTGCTCACCTGACATGCTTGTGACTGGCCACAAGCAGCTCAAAGTCCGGCCCAAAGGTCTGCAGGGCATCCACCAAGAGCAGGGAGTGCACACTGAGCGTGGCTGAAGTTTCATGGGGACGCTTGCTCAAGTGGGCCCGTATGCCTGTCACCTGTAGCTCTGCAATGCTACGCCCACGAGACTGCAGCTGAGGGGTTAGAGAACAGAGGAATTAAAATCATCATCACTGTCACTGCTTTAACCATCTTCATCAACATCTATCACAGTTATCATCATCACCATCATCCATTTCTTTAGCTAAAAATAAGGTAAGGTAGGATTAAGAAACACGTAAAGAGTGTGTATGAGAGTGGGAAAATTATCAACAACATTTCCAGTGAAATGGGCCACACAGTCATTTACTTACCATTTAATGCCAGGGGTGTCAGACACAGATATTGGGCCCATAGTCCCTACATCAAAAATACAAATAAATAAATAAATAATAAAGTATGTGTCAGACCCACAATGCCCCTTTTAAGGTGTGGCAGTCCGTGGCAAGGCTAGGCAATGGAACCAACTAATTTTGAATGCAAATGATTGGTTGTATTCTTTAAGCGGAGTAAATGTTCTATGCACACTTTTAATTTCAAACAGTCACACATCTGAATTTTGCTTGTCCCATCTGTTTCCACTAAATGTTATAAGTACTCTAATTAGCATGGAAGTAAAAAAGTTACTACATGACAGTACTGTGATACCAACTCTAACATGAAAGTGAAGCTTGGACCCAATTGGAGCAACAGAAGTCAAGAGTGAGAGCAGTGAAAATGAGTTACTACACAGGAGTCTGTGGAGTCACATGGAAAGACAGACTGACAAATGAGGATGTGAAGGAGCATGGTGGTGTCAATGTGGATGTGATAGGAAACGTTAGGAGAAACACACAGAGATGGTTTGGCCACGTGGAGAGGTTGGAGAGTGAAAGACTGACGGGGAGAATGTATGAGAGTGAGGTGGAGGGAGGGCAAGGGAGGGGGAGGCGAAGGATGAGATGGAGGGATGGGGTGGAGAGGTATATGAGAGAGGAGGGGAGTGAGCTGGGAGCAGAGCAGTGAAATGGCGGGGGACAGGGCGACATGGAGGTGATTTGTTTGTGGCCACCCCTTATGAGATTAAGGCATCTGGCAGTAGACAGACAGACAGAAAATACTGAAGCAAACAGCAGACACTAAAACTATTAGTAAGGACCACAGCATCATCCAGAGTTGACAACACACATAAGATACTCCACCATTCATCACCAACCCTATGATTTGAGATGTACCCTCCCTCATAACCCCATCCAAATATATACTGAACAACCATGGGTCATTATGCCTCACTCCAACACTGACATTGAACCACTCACCTAGACATCTATTCTTACACAGGTTTTGCTACCAACATAAAATCCCTTCACAGCATTCTATAGCTTTCCATCCACACCATACATACATAAGCCTTCCATACTCCTTCACTATGTACTTTGTTACACAATTTTTGTTTTCACATTCAGAAATGCAGAAAATACCAAACAGACCTTCTCATATGCTTCTTAAACACTCTGCTTTACTACACACACACACACACACACACACACCACACACACACACACACACACACACACACACACACACAGCATAAAAGATGCCATGCTTTTTCTTAAGGAATCTCCATATTCATGGAAGCCATGGTACGGCTGGAATTTTCTATGGACTATAAGCTATACCAAGTGCCAAAACCAACTAATTACTTTACATCAGATACTGACAATTGTTGGGAAAAACAAAATCTGATGTGTACAAGGTGCTATCTAAAATTTTCTGGACCGGGACTACGATGCCTAAAGGGTTGTAGTAGCACGATGCTCCTCTAGGTGGCTGTACTAACATGCACTGCGAGTCAGAGTGCCACGCAGCGTGGAGCTTGGTGAACGTGGGGATTAGCGATGTTCATTTGTTTGCTGTCGTGTACGTATCGTCAGGCTATTTTCAAGATGGATATAAGAAACGAACAGCGAAGTTGCATCAAATTTTGCGTGAATCTTGGAAAAAATGCAACAGAGACTCTGGCAATGGTTCAACAAGTGTTTGGTGAGCAATCTCTTGGTCGGACACAGGCGTTTCAGTGGCATGCGCGGTTTAAGGCCAGTCAAACATCGGTTGACGATGACGACCACACAGGGAGCCCCTCAACCAGCACAACTCCTCACACTGTCGCAAAAAATTCAGCAGCTCATCCGTGAGGATCGACACTGGAGCATTCACAATGTTCGTGAGGAAGTGGGAATTGGTTACGGGACATGTCAGGGATTCGCACTAAATAATTGGCTATGCGCTGCATCACAGACAAATTTGTCCCCAGGCTCCTGATGGCTGACCAAATGCAGTAATGCGCTAATGTCTGCACTGAGCTTCTTGGACTCACCTCAGAAGATGAAACCTTCTTGTCCAGGCCCCCTGTGACTTCTTTCTTCTCCCATAAATGAAGATCAGGCTGAAAGGGCATCATTTTGATACCACTGTGGACAACAAGAAGGAACAGCAAGTGGTGCTCGACACTCTCATCGAGAAGGAGTTCCAGGGAGCGTTCCAGCAATGGCGGAAGCGCTGGGACTACAGTAGTGTATCAATGTGCAAGGGAACTATTTCAAAGGTGATGGCAGCCAATAGGAGCTATGGTAAGTTTTCATTTTTATATAGCAATTATCCAGAAAATTTTGCATAGCACCTCATTTTAAGATCTACAGTAATACTAGAGTTTCAGCCTGAACCTAGATTCTATACACTTGTGGATGAAGCTTCCTCCTTGAGTGATGGGTGTGTGGCTAGTTACCAATCTTGTAGCTGCACTTCACTCTCAGTGTACTATCTCCCAGGATCAACAGTAGCCAACTATCTACTATACTACCTGTTATAATTTTTTTTTTCCCCAAATTAATATCCTACAACACTCAGAAATATAAGCAGTGAAAATTTTTGGGGGGCTCACCATCCACTCATTTGACATAGTGCTGCTCTTGGGTGCCTGTCTTTTCCTCTCGTCCTTCCTTCCTCTTGTCTTTCTTTCCTCTTCCTTCTGTCTACGGATGACTACACTGATTAACAAACCAAATGGTTTCCTGTACACCAGGAAACCATTTACTACACTGGGTGGTAACCATATAACTAAATTATGGTGCCTGGTGGTTTGGTGAGTAATTACGGTGCTCCAATCGGATTGAGCCGGCGCAGGTTTATATCCAAGGGGTGGATAGGGTTTACTGTTCATGTAATGCCACTCAGGGATAAGTGAGGCTAGTCACTCTCATCTTAAATGTCAGGACCAACTTGCCTAGCCCCGGGCTCCTACGCTCCTCATGGGGCAACACTTAATTGGATGATGATGAAGTTTTTTGGAAACAAATACCATAATTCTGAATCCCACCACTAGTAAAACACAACAACCTTAGAGAAAACTGTCACTGAAACATAAACCTCGTATCACCCTACTCACCCTGAGGTTTACAGACTCGAGGAGATGACATGTAACCTTCCGTACTGGACAATGGTAGTCTAGGCTTGGGCCCGTACACTTAGAAGGGGGTCATATAAGACTGACTGTTACAATTCACCACTATCATTATCATCTATTATTCCAACTCTATTTCTTGACATGTTTTTGTGTGGGAGACAGGGTTGGGGTATTGATGATGATGAAATCACCTTAACTCTTCCAGTGCCTTAATTACTTTAATCTTCCAATTGCTACAAGATTCTTTTCAGCTTTGGGGGGACTTCTTGATATGGTGGAGCTAGATACAGTATCACCTTCAATATATTTCCACTACAAGAGGTTTCTCCTAAGTTGTATGAAATAAAAGGGCAGTGGCAAGAAAAAATCCCCAACATCATCATTTACATATTTTTAAAAAATGCAAGGTAGGAGGAAGCAAAAGCTGGATGTCTGAATGTTTGTTCTCTTCAAGGAAAAAAATAAATAAATAAATAAAATAAAATAAATGAGACAAATTCAAGATTCATTCATTTTGAGATGCCTAGACACATTGCATTTAAAAGACTGGTCATAGGCACAAGGAAATACAGACAGAGGAAGACAGTTCTAGTGGCAACCTGTTACATACCTCCAGTACAGTACTTATAACTAAGTTAGTATTGTGTTCACCTTACCTCAAGAGAGAGTTTATCCACTGTAAACTGGACAACCAAAAGCTTGCCGTCATCAGTGGGTGAAGATGACCCTTTGCTGGAGTCCCCATCACCCATCGTGGAGCCATCACCCAAACCCAAGCCATCCAGCGACAGCAGTGTGTTGGAACGGGTCAGGTCCTGCCCATCAACAAACACTCCCTGGCTCTGGCTGCTACTACTGCTTCTACTTAAATCTGATGACTGTCTCCTGAAAAATTATCATCATCATCATCCTTTCATCTTCACTGTTGTCATCATCATCATCATCATTATCATCATATTCATCCATCATCATCATCATCATAGTCAATCATCATCATCATCATCATCACTGTTAAAGGCAGGTATTAAATGCATCATGTTTTGCTCAGAATGCTGCTCCTAACTCTGCTCAGACTCGGTTAATTCTTTCAGTAAAACTTCTGTCATTATCATCATCCTATGTTAATTCCAGAATATCCAGTGAGAGGAGGATGTTGGAACAGATCATGTCCTGTGCTGCTCATCCACACCAACTCTCCCTCTGCCAAGACTTGTGCTGCTGCTTCCGATGACTGTCTCTTGTGTAACTGACTTCTTCAGCATCCTAGCCACTAGCACATGGAGGAACTATCAACTGAGCCATAACTATGTAATCCCCAAGCCAAACTTCTCATACTAGTCTTATAACTTTCTGTTTTATCTCTGTTTTGCTTTGTAGTATGGGTCAGTTGGATTCACTGGAGAGCACACCTTCACCATGCTCTGTTCTATGTCAGCTCTCTTGTGACACTTCAGGATCTCTTCCTCTGGTGATGATGAGGAGCCTACACATGGTGGCACTGTGGCCCTGGGTGGAGCAACTGCAATGTCCATCCAGGAGCCAAACCTCCTCATATTTCCCTAAATCTACCCATGGGAAGAACCCTGGTATGACCCTGGTGAGGTGCTGTCTATCACAAGGGGTCACCACATCCCTACACAGTGTATGTATTGTAATGTACATGCCAGCTCCAAAGAGGCAGTTGCTTACCTGCAGTTGGTAGGTCTGCTCTGTCAAAATGGGTTAAGGTTGAAAGTCAGCACATAATGTCTTTCTCACTACATCCCATCTGGTCCAGTACAGTACTTCTAAGTAATACTTCTACACCTCCTCAGTAGTTTCCCAGCTCTTCTAAGGATATCCCACCATCTGGTTTTACTCCACATATCCACTGGTTAATCTGGTTTAACTCCACATATTCAATGGATTATTCTCATATTGTTTCACTACAGTCCCATAATATCCTCCTCTTTTATTCCACATTTCACTTCCATTCATTTAGACACTACCGACACAGGTACCAAATCCTTTCCCTTTTGTGGACAATGACATTTCACAAAGGGCAGCAATTTTCTGAACCTTTTCAATCCATTTATGACCCCTGCTGTGGTGCTCTCCCAAGCACCATCCCCTGCACTATTGACATCAGCAAGGTGGCAGTCACTGTCCAAAACCTCCAGTGACTCACCTCCTTTCACCAAGGATGTTATTGATCTACCATTCAAGTGGTGTGGCTGCAACCCAATATCAAATCAGCTGATTATCCACTGTCGAACACAAGCTGTCACTCTCTTTGTTCTCATGTACGGTAGACAATGTTTGCAACAACTACAGAAAATACATTGCCATAACAAGCACACACCACACTGCAGGCACAGCTTGCATACCGAAACAACGCTACCTCAATAAACTTAAATATGAGTCAAAGACAACAGGCTGATGATTGCTCCAGTCAAATCCACCAATACACTGATCATCACTAGCAGCATCATAAGCTGTAGCCATTGGCCCTTTACCTTGGAATGTCTGCTGGTGTGGGATCTTGTGATATGAACTTTGTAAAGAGTGTGTGTAGAGCCTGAACCTTCTGCTCGTTGATATGCACCACCAGGCGAGGCAGTGTGCCGGCCAGGGTCACAGACGGCCACTGACGCCCCTCGTTGTGCTGCATCACCACCACACGACGCTCCAGCTCAAGGTTGATGCTGAACCGATCAAGCACGTGCATATGCCCTGCAAAAAAAAGAAAAGAAAAAAAAAAAAAAAAAAAATAGTGATTCATCATCCAATCCTTTTTTTGCCCCAATTGGAGCATTGAGGCTGGGAGCTAGGCTGTTCAGTCCCGACATGTAAGGTGAGGGTAACCAGCCTCACTTCCCCAAGTGGCTTTAGTGAGGAATAAACCTCAACCATCCAACTGATGCAAACCTTTACAGGCCCCACCTGGCTGGAACACCTTACCTACTAGATCACCAGGCATACCAATAACATATGATAAACTATGATGAGACCTTGTTATAACAGACTAATTGGGGGAAGGACAGACTGTATAACCAATAAATCACACTGTATTTCAAAATTAAACTGCATGTCACTTCTACTCGTACATCCAGGACTATGCAAGAGAAAATATGCTCCTACCCAGTTACCTGAATATGGCCTTCATGCATAGAATGAGAACAATGATGACAATTGTGATACACCTGAACAGTACCTAATAACACAAATGTTCACAAGGTTAATCAATGCAAGATATGCTCTTTACATTTTCCAACTAGTCCTTACTTTCAGCTACTGCATCTAAAATTTGCATACATGACCCAGCTCAAACTGAAAAAGTACGTGCATGACACAGCTTAAGCTTAGGCTATAATATTACATAGATATAGGTGGTGCGACCATCATCCATTCACTTGATGTAGTGCTGCCTACTTCTTCCTTAGCTTTTATCATTCTTTTTCTGTGCCTGCCCTCCTCTCTTCTTATATCTCCCATCTTTCCTGTCACTTCTTATTGCTCTTCTTTCCTTTACAGGTGGCTTTACTAACAGGTTTCCTGTAAGCCAAGAAACCATTTACAATGCTGGGTGGTAACCATATAACCAACCCATACATGCTCCCTACGTGTCAACAAGTGGGTTAGTGGAGGGTTAGTGCCCCTCCCCGTAAAACCAATAACTCAAAGTCAAATGGCCACCCCTTATGGGATTATGGCATCTGGCAATAGATAGAAAGATGTAACTACTGAAAAATTAAACTTCACCTGGCCCATACTTCTACCCATTATGTCAATGACTGAACTCTAAGTAGACTGCTGTAACCCACAGTTTTTAAAATGTAGGGGCACAAGGCTTGACTCCTAAACTCATTAAGGGCAGATAGCTAGCCTACTCCCTCTGCTGGTAATATTTGACTGAAATATCTCTGTTCACCTCGTTTTGTTTGTAAAGGCTCCAACATGCTTGCATGCGTTGGCCTTGGTCACCTAATGGCGGCTCTTCATGCTGCTTGATCTTGGGCAGCCTCCGCATTCAGTCCCTTATCCTGGAGGCCACACTCTGTGACCTCATCAAAGGTCTTTTTCAGTCTGCCTCTAGCAACCCTACCCCCAGTGCTCAAGCTTCTCATTTTCTGCAACCAGTTGTCATCCCTCATCCTTTCCACATGCTCAGACCATCTCAGTCTACCCCTCCTCATCACAACACCAAATACACTCCAGTTCCATCCTTCCTCTCAGCTCTTCAATCAAAATCCTTGCCCCCCCCCCAAGACCTTGCATTCAAGGATGCACTGCACACCCACCTAATCATTGTCTCACTACCATTTAGCATTACACTCCCAACACATGCACATAAAGGTCCCTTGGAACAGAGGGAAAGCCTTCTCAACATCAGGAGAGGCAACCATTCCCTGAATTTTTTCTGTAGGATAAACCATCTTGCCAGCCTTACCTGTGCCCTTGGTATAAGCAAAGTGCCAGTTGTCTCGAACTTTTCCCACCAACACCTGCATGTCACACAGCCGAAGGTCATATCTGGGAGGAGCGGGGTTATGGTCATGTAATAAAAGCAGGTTGAGATTCACATATCATAATCATCCATACCTTTTTTCCCACACCAGGGTGGCATGAGGTAAGGTCCAGGAGAGAGAGAGAGAGAGAGAGAGAGAACTACCCAAACTGCCAGAGTGTGTCACATTGCTATTCACAACCATTCCAGCCCTCAAAATCCTGACTCCATTGCACAAGCAGAAAATCCTCTCTTTACATGCTTCATACCACCATCATAAAGTCAATCAAACAATTTTCACTTTGCCAGGATAAAAGGGGAGTGCCAAATCCATCATAAACTTCCTCTGCATAAAATTCCTCCAACCTGCCTGATACTTTCAGTTACACAGCCTCATCACTCTCTATACCTTGCCTTGCCTTCACACACACACATACACACATATCATCATCATCATCCGGACCTCCTTTCCCACCCTAGGGCAGGGTGAGGAGTTGCGATGTCCAGACAGCCCAAATTTGCCCACTCTAATGGGCCATGCTTCCATTCGCTCACCATTCAAGCTCCAGGAATCCTGGCTCTATCTAATATGCCAGAAACACTCACCACGTTCTGTAGCTTCACATAAATGTATCCGACAGAGTCAAGCCGGACGCTGTCATGTTAAAAAGAGGTGCCAAATCCCTAATCGAGCACTTCTCACAATATTCATTCAGCCAACTCGATCTCTTGTCAGTCCCCTAGCCTCACCAACTTCCAAACCTCTCTTCCTCACACACTCATCCACCATATCCCTCCACCTTCTCATTGGCCTACCTTGCCTCCTCCCTCTTTCAGATTCGCTCAGATATACCTTTTTCAACACTCTATTGTTATCCATTCTCTTCACATGATCATACCATCTCAGTACACTCTCTTCGATTCTGGTGTCCACAGACTTTCTCACTCCACATCTTTCACAAATCACATTATTTTGTATCCTATCTGCTCTCTGTACTCCATATACATTCCTCAGCAGTCTCATCTCCACTGCTCTCACTCTTTTCATTTTCATGCCACATCATAGTCTCACATCCATATGTTAAAGTTGGCACTAACACTCCTTCATGTATGCCTTGTGCAGCTGCAACACTCAAGCCTCTGTTCCTCATCAAGGCCTTCATTGCACCAGCTACTTTTCTTCATTGTATCACTCTACTCTCCATTTCTTTTGCACATTTCCCTCTCTTTTCTATCACTGTACCCAGGTATTTGAACTCTCACCAATTCCAGTCTCTCTCCATTCACTGTATCATCACACTGGGAGTCACCTTCTCTCTCAATAACCATCACTTTACTCTCTTCTACATTTACTCTCAAGGCATTACACTCACAGCCATCAGCAAAACTCTGCACTAGTCTGATCCATACTGTCTTATGCTCTTCTTCCATCTTTGCTAAAAATGCTTCCAAGAAATTGGGACTTATGTACAAAGTTCGTGAGTTATTCACTGACAAGCAGATGGCCACAATATACAAAAGTCATGTGCGTTCTCATATCGAATACTGTTCACCACTGTGGAGTGAATGTGGAGCGGTTGCAATGAGGCAGTTGGACAAAATTCAAAATAAAGCCTTTAGATTAATCAATAATCCTGCCATTACACAGGACCTTCCTCCGTTATCAATATGTAGAGATGTTGCTTCTTTAGCATTATTTTATCGATATTTTTACCGTAAGTGCTCTGATAAACTGGCTTCAATTGTGCCTCCCCTTCACATTTTCTCCCGAAATACTCGGGCAGCTGCCAGAGCCCATGAACTAATACTGTACTCTCTTCCCCACAATGCAGAACCTCTGCTTATCAAAATTCATTTATCCCCAGAACTACTACTCCCTGGAATTCTCTTCCTGGAAGTTGTTTCCCACAAACATTTAATCCACTTGAATTTAAATCCAGTTGTTATAAATATTTTATGAATGGAGGATGCCTTTAGGCACATGGACATGTTTTTTTTCTTTTGTTTTTCCTTCTTCCATTCATTTAAAAAAAAAAAAAAAAAAAAAAAAAAAATCACCACAAGTTTCAGTGGTGTTATTCAACTTTCTCCCCTGCCGTTATTTATAACTGTATTGTTATGAAATTCCTACACATTATAAATGAATAAATGATCTTAATGAAAGAAAAAAAAAATTATCATCATCAGCCAGACCTCCTTTCCTGCCCTAGGGCAGGGTGAGTAGCAGCAATGTCCACACAGCCCAAATTTGCCCAATCCAATGGGCCACGCTTCCATTCACTCATCATTCAAGCCCCTGGAATCCTGGCTCTTTCGGATACGCCAAAAACATTCACCATGTTTTGTAGCTTCACACAAATGTATCCGATAGAGTAAAAGAAAAAAAAAAAAAAAGAAAAGAAAAGAAACTACCATATTTTATCATTCACGCATTTATTCAATGCTGATTTCTCACAGATATATAAACATTTCATCAATGCTTGCTGACAGAAGGTTGTAGAGCATTCAACACACATCGATGAAATGTTTATACATATATCTCTAAAAATTTGGTAGGCGGGGGCGCTCACCATCCACTCACTCGATGTAGTGCTGCTGTCGGGTGTCTGCCCTTTCCTCTCCTCCATCCTTCTTTCCTTCCATCCTCTTCTGTCTTCCTTTACTTCATTCTTTCCTTGTACTTCTGCCTACGGGTGACTTTACACTCCCTCTTCTGTCTTTCTTTCCTTCATTCTTTCCTCTTCCTTCTGCCTGTGGGTGACTGTACACTGAGTGACAAGCCAAATGGTTTCCTGTACACCAGGAAACCATTTACTATGCTGGATGGTAACCATACACCCAAATTTTGGCGCCTGGTGGTTTAGTGGGTAATTATTGAGCTCCAATCGGATTGAGCCGGTGAAGGTTTATATCCAAGGAATGGTTGGGGTTGACTGCTCATGTATTGCCACCCAGGGATGAGTAAGGCTGGTCACTCTCATCTTAAATGTCGGGACCAACTGCCTAGCCCCGGGCTCCTATGCTCCTCATGGGACAATGTAGGATTGGATGATGGACAGATGGATGGAAAAAATTGGCGTTGAATAAACGAATGAACGAAAAAATATGGTAATTTATATTTTCTTTTCTTTTTTCTTCTTTCATTAGTATGATCATTTATTCATTTATAACATGTAATAATTTCAAAACAATACAGTTACAAATAAGGGCAGGGGAATGAAATCATTGAAAACGTTTTATGATGTTGAGCCAGCTGCTACTAGAACAACCAGGTGTGGTCAAAGACTGTAAGATATTTCTGTTCTGTACCCCACAGAAATCTTTCCAATAGAGCTAGAAGTGTCATTGTTTATGAAAATCATTGCAAATAAATGCTCTACAACTTTCAACAGGCATTGACAAAATGTTTACATATCTGTGAGAAATCAGCGCTGAATAAATGAGTGAAAGATAAAATATGGTAATTTATTTTCTCTTTTCTTTTTTTTTTCATTCATTAGGATGATCATTATTCATTTATAACATACAGCAATTTCACAACAATATAGTTATACATAACGGCAGGGGAGAAAGTTGAATGGAAATGACGCACACATCACTGAGTGAGGGGTGTGTGGCATGTAAGGTCTAGGCTAGCCTGTGGGGGTCATGCAGTACTCAGAAGCGGTTGGACACAGGTTGCGTTGAAAGAGTTCGAGAGGGTTAACATGGTTAATTAATTTTGGATTCATAATGACTTCTTCAAGTTCTTGCCACATATCGTGTCTTCAAGTTCCTGCAATACATACCTCTAACTGCTGCCATTCAAGACCAGTTCCTTTAAAACTGGTATCAAGAAAAGAGGACAGGTTGACTGGATAGACAGGTAGAGACAATGCAGATATAAAAATAGAGCTCATCACTACTCACTTGTCATACATGCGGTCGTGCAGCATGGCCTCTGAAAACTGAGCACTGGAATCAGACACTGAGGATTTCCTCTTAAGCTCCTCCCGACCCACTGTCACTGTTGTATCCGATGGTGACATATTTTCAAGTTCATCTGGAGTTGAACACGGTGTGGCAAACTCATCTGTTAGAAGAAGAAAAAAAAATGGCGACTGATTTTCATATCATCCTCTGTAAAGTTCAAAGACCCAAGACTAGGATACCACAGCCCACCAGGCAAGTGTTGGTATTTAAGCTTATAACAGTCATCAAATGTTCTACACACACCAGAACATTCTGGGTGCCCCATAAGGGTACCAAACTATTGCCTGACTCTGATTTTATCTCCATCCTATGGATCAACAATCCTTCCTGTTACTTACCATAATGATTAATTACTCTAATTGTTTTCTACATGGATGAACAATCTGCATCTATCGCTTACCATATAAATCAAACCGGTGGCATAAAGGTGAAACTGACTATCATCTCAAAAAATAAACTAGTACCTGACAGCATGACAAATTATACTGATTCATATACACTTCACCACACACATCATTCCTCATTCAGTAACACAATAAACTTACAGCACCATGGTAAAAAAAAAAAAAAAAATACAAAGCTCACACGAAAGCGAGTGCCTGTCTACCTGAGGTTTAAACCATAACAACAGTAATACCAGCATAAAGGCAACACATACCATCTTCATCACTGGCATTGTCTAGTTCCTCAGAGAGCTGCTGTTGGTGGTGGTGGTGGTGAGGGTGGTGGGAGGTAGGAGGACGTGCAGAGCTGAACATAAGCTTGCCAAAGTCCAGCACAACCAACGTGGCATTCTTGTCCTGAGTGTGTTCCGGGATGATGATGTGTGGTGCTGAGATATCCAGCATCACATCCCAACGTTTCCTTGTTATCTGAAACAATTATGTTGATAATTAACTCTACTGATCAAATGACAGAAAAGAGTGTGATTAGATGGTATTATCACACAGTGAGATACTGGATGTGAACAGAGTAGTGAAAACAAACTGGTTAAGTGAATTATTCTGAAGATGGTAGGAGGTGTGGAGAGCCTTGATGAGGGTAGATGGATATGTTCTGTGAACAAGTAGAGTATGGAAACTGAGGAACTAATAAAGCTAGTGAAGAATGGTAATCGATGAAAAACCACATTAACAGATGCACCTGACATGCTTTCATTCACTTCATAATTTGGCTGTTAACAGACCAGCTCCTGTCCCACAGGCATTATTATTTATCTGTTTATCATTTGGTCTGTATGGTGGTACCAACAATTTTGTAGGCATGACTGATAGGTGAATTAATACAAGACCATTTTAACGAGCACTAAGTTGAAAGTTCCCCGACTTCTGTGCTTTCCTGTTCCAATTTCTAGAGCTCTCCCACCCTATAATTTCTGGGTTGGATTCTGGGGCTGGGCTGGAATGGGGCTCAGATCTCTGCTAGAGGGTACAGGGCACTGCGGTTCCCAGGCTGCCACTTCTGCCCAATAGAGAGGGGCCTGAACCTGGGAGTAGCACCCCAGGAGGCTGCCCTATCAGTGGGTGTATAATGGCAGGGCAGTTAAAGTGTCAAGGCATGCCTGAAGGATGTCCCTGTAGCTGTCCTGGCAGGGTGCCCCGAGGCCATTGCCACAGCCACTGGTTACGGCTGACGGACTATGGGTCCCAGATTCATGCCTGGACTTGGGACTGTGTGGGTGGGTGGGGCCTGTGGTCTACCTCTTCCCATTATTTATTTTTACTGATTATGACAAAAAAGAAAGGGAATCAAAGCATGCCTGAGGAAACTAAATCTCCCACGGGGATCAGAGTGGCATCATAGAATGTGGGAAGTTTCAGGGCAGAGCAGGAGAAGCTGAGACGCCGAGTAGGAGGTGAGTGGATGTTGGATATGTGAAAGAAGTCAGATAGAGGGGAGGATCGATGACTGTCAGGAAGGACTGCCATTACAAGTTATTTTGGCAGGGTAGGGCAGATGGATATGGTGGTGTGGGAGTGCTGGGTAAGGAGAAATGGGTAGAATATGTCATGCATGTAACGACAGCAGGTGATAGGGTACTAGTAGTGGAAAATTTTGTTCGGTGGGAATATGTTTTCATTTTTATCAGAGTATGCTCCACAGGCAGGCTTGGATGAGGTAGAGAAGGATAGATTCTGGGATGACTTAATATATGTAGTACATGGTATGGGGGATGATGAGATTGTAGTTTTGGGAGGGGACTTGAATGGTCATGTTGGTGAAGCTGCTCTAGGATATGAACGAGTACAGGGAGGATGTGCATATGGTACAAGAAATGAGGAAAGGGAAAGGATACTTGAGTTTGGAGAGACAATGAACATGACTGTGTGCAACACACACCTTAGGAAAAGAGAGAGTAGGCTGATTACATAGGAGTCTCGGGGAAATGGAAGCCAGACAGACTATTTCCTGGCCTTTGATTAATGATGCTACTGTGAGCAGGGCAACAGGCAGGATGCAGGTGGGGAAGGCAGCAGGTGTGTATGAGATGACTGATGAAATGTTGAAGGCAGAGATATAGGAGTGGGGTTAGTCACTGACTTGATAAATATGATTATCAATGAGTGTGCTGCCTCAGGTGATTGGCTGAAGTGTAATTGTAAATGTGTACAAGGGGAAGGGTGACGTTCTGGAAAGAGGAAATTATAGAGGCATACAGCCTTTACACCAGATAACGAAAGTAATGGAGAGAGTTCTAAGAGGTATGATCGGAGAATATTGATGAGATGCAGTTTGGGTTTATGAGAGGCAATGGGACCGTTGATGCCATATTCATTGTTCAACAGCTTCGGAAAAAAAAAATACAGGTATAGGAAAGAAATGGGATCTGTATTATATCTTTGTTGATTTGGAGAAGGCCTTTGACAGAGCTCATAGAGAGGTGGTGAAGTGGGCAATGAGAAAACCTGAGATCGAGGAGTGGCTGGTTAGGTTGGTTATGGCCATGTATGTGGGCGCTCACATCCAGGTAAGGGTGAATGGAGATCTGCGAGATGAGTTTTCCGTGAATGTTGGTGTGCATCAGGTGTCAGTACTGAGCCCCTTATTGCTTATCACGGTACTTGATGCTCTCTCATGTGACTTCAGAAATGGATTCCCACGGAAGATATTGCATAGTAATGATTTGGCGCTGATTGCAGAAAATGAAAGGGAGGAGAGGGAAAGATTTTGGAAGTGGAGAGATGGCATGGGACACAGGGGCTTGAGAGTACATGCAGTTAAAACAAAGGTGATGGTATCTAGGGCTGGGGGTGGTATTTTCAAAGAAGAGCAACAGTGGCCATGTGCAATTTGCCACAAGGGTGTGGAAAGTAATTTCATCTTATGCAGTGTTTGTGATAAGTGGGTGCATAAGAGATGCAGTGGTATTAGAGGTAGACTGAGAGATAATGCTGATTTCTTGTGTGTGGTGTGTTGGGGAAAGCATGCGGAGATTGTCAGGCATGAAAGGACTGACCTTGCTGGTGAGACGCTTGATACTTGGGAGACATGTTATGTGCTGGAGGTGAGGCTGGAGCTAGCTCTGAGACTAGAGTGAGAAGTGGCTGGAAGAAGTTCAGAGAGCTGTTGCCTCTCCTGACACTGAGAGGGCTCTCCCTATATGCTATGGGATCTTTGTATGCGGCATGTGTTAGGAATGTAATGCTGTATGGTAGTGAGACCTGGGCAGTAAAAGCAAAGGATATTTGCAGGCTCAAATGTGCAGAAATGGCAATGATTAGGTGGATGTGCAATGCGTCCCTGAGTGCAAGGCCTTGTGGGGCTAGGTTTATGACGGAAGAGTTGAGAGGTAGAATGGGACTGGAGAGTATTGGTTTTGTGATGAGGAGAGGAAGACTGAGATGGTTTGGGCATGTGGAGAGAATGGGGGGATGATAATTGGGTGCAGAAAGTGAGAAGTGTTAATGTTAGGGGTAGGGTTGTGAGAGGCAGACCGAAAAAGACCTGGGATGATGACATTGAGTGTGATCTCAACGATAAGGGACTTATCAGGGAAACTGCCATGGATCAAGAAGGAGAAAAGACAACAATGATGATGATAATACTTAATGAAGGACGTTGGCTCCAACTGGCTAAAAACCGAATCTTCAACACTATGATATCTTTATTATTATTTTTGTTATTATTATACAGTATCTGTGTCATTTACTCGACACAGTGCTGCTTTAGGTGTTTGCCCTTTCCTTTCTTCCATCCTTCCTCTTCTGTCTTTCTTTCCTTCATTCTTTCCTCTTTCTCCTGCCTACAGGTGACTGTACACTCCCTATTTTGTCTTTCTTTCCTTCATTCTTTCCACTTCCTTTTGCCTATGAGTGACTCTACACTGAGTGACACGCCAAATGGTTTCCTGTACACCAAGAAACCATTTACTATGCTGGGTGGTAACAATATAACCAAATTATGGTGCCTGGTGGTTTAGTGGGTAATTACGGTGCTTCAATTGATCTGAGCCTGTGTAAGTTTATATCCAAGGGGTGGTTGGAATTTACTGCTCATGTAATGCCACTCAGGGATGAATGAGGCTGGTCACTCTCATCTTAAATGTCAGGACCAACTTGCCTAGCCCCGGGCTCCTATGCTCCTCGTGGGGCAACATAGGATTGGATGATGGATGGATGGATGTTTGTGTCATCACTAGTCCTGACAATTTCATTCAGTCCTGGAGGTCTCTTATAGATTCCATTAATCATGCCACTATTAGGAGCCTAAGCAGCATAAAGCTGGATGCTGGCATTGGAGAGAGAGAGAGAGAGAGAGAGAGAGAGAGAGAGTCTCTGTACTGAAATGATTAAGTGTACTGGCCAAGGCAGAATGGGAAAACAATAGAACAAATCAAGGGTAGGTCAGCCCTATAACTGCTTTGTGTCTCTCAATGGATATAGCCAACCTTCTAAAATTCAAACTTCAATATTCTATATAAGATTACTTAATCAGTCATATGAATCCATGCTTCCCCTTAAAGGAATCCCCATAATGGCCATGGTACAGCTGACATTTTTCATGGACAGAGAGCCAAACTCCAAAACCAGCAAATTACCCTCCAACAGCTGCTGAAAACTACAAGGAAAGTCTAAATTTGAAATAAGTCTAAAATACGAAGAAATTTTGGAAAAAAATGCTTAAACCTGGCCAGTTCCTAGTTTTTCCATTTGTTAACAGTTGGGCCTCGGTATACATCAGTTTGGTACTGAATGCGATAAACTGATAAATCATGATAACAATGGCAAAATTTGCTCATGCAATAATTGTGGTGCCCATGTATGACAATCCCTTGCACACACAGTGCCTCCCACACATGCCAACAGTCAAATGTCTGAGTCTAGATGGTCGTCCAGTGTTTACAGTCATTATGATCTCCATTTCCTTTCATTTCATGCATGCAAGGCCACAGAAACACCAGTGCTATTACCACATAATAGTGCAAGTTCATAACAAATAGTGCAGTGTGCATTATGAAGAAGAGCAATAAATTTTTGTGTGTGTGTGAAATACTGAAACTTGTGGAAATACTGAAACATGTCCAGCAAGGTTGCTACCTTTAATGGAAAGTGTGGTGCTAGTTTGGGTGCCAAGGACAAGCCTACAAGGGTAAGGTTTTTTGAGGTATTTGGTTAGGGGCCCTTGACCCCCAACTGAATCCATGTTATATTGTGCTCAGTATATGATAAATTGTTACACCTTTGATTCCTTCTTCCTCGCATTAAAAAAAAAAAAAAAAAAAAAAAAAAATTGCCATACACTCCCCGTATACCACGGCATGACTGCACTGGGGTCATGGTAGTGCTAAGCAACCTACATTGACCCACTCTATGTCACCAGTTGCAGTCCTCTCAGACTCATTATGGATTTTACTCCTTTACAATGGATACCTAAAAGCAACCATGTGTTACTGATAATGCTATACTCCCCGAAAAGAAACACACGACACTTCTCTATCTAACTACTGCCAGATGCTTCAATCCCATAAGAGATGGCCACAATCAAACTGCCTCCATGTTTCCTTGTCCCCTGCCAATTCACTGCCCTCCCCCCAGCTCATATCCCCCTCCTTCATATACCTCTCCACTCCATCCCTCCATCTCATCCTCAGCCTCCCCCTCCCTCTTCCCCCCTCTACCTTACTCATATACACTCTCCTCATTAGTCTCTTGCTCTCCATCCTTCCAACATGTCCAAACCACCTCAGTATATTTCTCTTAATGTTTTTCTATGACATCCACACCACAATGCTCCATCACTTCCTCATTTGTCAGTCTGTCTCTCCATGTGACTCCACATGCTCCTCTCAGATAACCCATTTTCACTGCTCTCACTCTTGACTTGTGTCCCTCCAACAAGGTCCTAGCTTCACTTCCATATGTTAGAGTTGGTATCACAATACTACCATGCAACGACATTTTAACTTTCATGCTCACTTTTCTATTTCTTATCACTTTCAAAGAACCAGCAACCTTTCTTCCCTGTTGTATCCTTTCAAGCATTTCATCCTCCAAACTTCCATTCTTACTCATCACACTACCCAAGTACTTAAATGCACTCACATTTCACATTTTGTCATCATCCAACCTCACTGTACATTCAGTGACTTCATTTCTCTTGAAGACCATAGCTTTACTCTTCCCTATACTCACCTTCAGATTCTGCTTCTTACATACTCTCCCAAACTCATTCACCAAGCCTTGCAGTTCCCCTTTGTCTTCACTTAACAATACAGTATCATCTGCAAATAACAATACAGGAAGTTTCCAAATGTTGCCCTCTCTCACGAGGGCCACTCCATCATCCAATGATGTACACAACACTTACCTGTATGAAATAAGCTGAAACATACTTGCATGAACTGGCCTTTGTCATGTAATGACAACTCTCAACACTGCTCAATCTCTGGTTGCCTCCCTATTCAGTCCTTTATCCCTGAGGTCACACTCTATGACCTCACCCTAGGTCTTTTTTAGTCTGCCTCTTACAACCCTACCCATGACATTCCCACCTCTCACCTTCCATCCATTTGCCATCTTCCTTCCTCTACATGAACTCAAATCAGCTCAATCTAGCCCTCCTCTTCCTTTTCTATTATCATAAATCCCCACACACATAATTGTGAGTTATGTGCATCATTGAGCTGTTTCACTTACAGTAACATTTTGCCTGCACATATCCTGGGCTATAAGTAAAATGATTCACTATAAACACAGCCATCAATGATAAAACAATCAGAGACATAATCAGTATTGACTTACCACTTCCCCTTCCATTATCTGTTCCCAGTTTCTCTTCAGCTCCTGTTTGGTCTGCTCCTTCAGTTCCTCATATCTGCAATAATTACTCCACTGAGACAAAGGCATGTTTTACACACTCAGCACTACAACATAATTATATAATCTAAAAAAAAACTACAGTACAAAGGCTTAAATTTTTCCTACACTCTATCTACTCTAGTACAATGACTTAAGTTTTTCCTACACTCCATCTACTAAAACAAACTCCAGTCCATTGACTTAAATTTCCTACACTCTATCTACTAAAACAAGTAACTTTAACAATACTTCTTATAACTGGATGGTTTCATTCACCTAAGAAAAGATCTCTTATAAGAAGCAGTTTGCAGATGTAGTTTCAGTTATACTCTTCCTGCATAGAAACAATTGTACTCACCTTCAGAAAACACCTTAGCACTGCAGGGGTTACTGTGGGATACAGGTAACTCCTTCATTTTGATGTCTATCTGGAGTTGACACAAGCAAGTGTATACAAAGACTTCTGAAACAAAAATGAATGAAAATAAAAAAATGAAGCTGAGTACAACTGTCTGAAGATAGCAAGAATAAATTATGAAGTATATCAGTTCCTATATGACAAGTATCTAGCCCCTTCCAACCATTAACTCTTTAAGCCTGACGACATTTTAGGTTTCATTGTACTCTTGCTACCTCCACATGATGTTTTTCAAGCAGGGGGAAAATTTCCAAACAACAGGGGTTAGATGTAGCCTCCACAACCCCTTCTACCAGGATGCTTTCCTCAGGTACAGTATTGTATATACAATAACAGCTAAGGGAGGGAAAAAAAAAAAAGTATCCTGAGGACAAATGGGTCCATAATCTCTTGTCCATTCCCACATCTAACCACTTCCCAGCAACCAGAGAGATAGACACCACAGGAGAAAGCGTTATATACAGCACTCTTTCAGTGCTGCAGAGGGATTCCTTCCTACGTGGCATAACTATACCTTGGGAACTCCACAGCCTGGTTACAAAAACATCCTATATCTCACTACCTATCCCTCAAAAGGAGCATGATGGACTGGAAGAGAAGGGCAACTTTAGCCAGTAGTCCACCAGGCTGATGTTCAGATAAGCCTGGAACAACAACACTAACCCCTTCATCACCAAGGTGTTCTAAGCTGAATGGGATCATATTGGCCTGTACTCTCCACAGTTAAGGAAGCTCCCTCCCACCTTTTCCTTACCAGTTTATTTTTGCATATAGGTCCTGAATAACCCTTTGTGTATTATTTTTACCTTCAGTGTTTGTGTTGAACTCCTCCGTGGCCAAGCCAGTGGAGTACATCAGGACTAACAGGCCAGCCCAGGCACCAATTTTTGAAGTTTCAAAAATCGACTTTTCTCGCTCGCCAAATTGAAGAGAAACATCTGGTGCACCTTGCAATGCAATTTTTAGCTTCCTAGACCCATCCTGTGCTTCGAAATGATGCGCGAAAAATTTTGTCAAATGAATGTTTTACATCCCAATGAAAACTAAATACAGGAGTAAAAAAACATCGCACTAAGTCTATCTATCTATCTATTGCCAGATGCCATAATCCCGTACAGGGTGGCCATTTGACTCTGAGTTATTTGTTTTACAGGGAGGGGCACTAACCCTCCACCAACCCACTTGACACGTAGGGAGCACGTATGGTTTGGTTATATCATTACCACCCAGCGTTGTAAATGGCTTCTTGGCTTACAGGAAACCATTTGGCTTGTCATTCAATGTAAAGCCACCTGTAATGGAAAGAAAAGCAATAAGTAGTGACAGAAAAGATGTGAGAAATAGGAAGAGAGGAGGGCAGGCACAGAAAAAGAATGATAAAAGCTAAAGAAGTAGGCAGCACTACATCAAGAATTATCCATATTTTCACATCGCACTAAGAATTATCCATATTTCCAAACCCCTCAAAATTTCAATGGTGCTAAAATGGTTTGAAATGACTAGATATATGTATTGCAAACAACGTCAGTAAATAATATGGGAGGTTTCGGCCATGCTCCGATAAAACGTCATTGGATGCCGACGGCCACGGAGGGGTTAAAAGATGCAACATACACGAGTGCAGTAAGGCATAGCATGGAAAATAAATCATAAGGGAAAAGGCTCAGGGGGCTTCTTTAACTGACAAGATTATGGGTCACATGATTGCATTAATTCTATTCATTATCCAATCCACGAGAATTGAGGCCCCAAGCTAGACAACTCAGTCCAGACATTTAAGGTGAGTGACCAGCTGCACATTCTACAGCAGCATCACATGAGCAATAAACTCCAACTGCCCTTTGGAATTAGACCCGCATGATTCACATCTGGCTGGAGCACCTTGACTCATTAGACCACCAGGCATTTAAAAATTGTATTAGGGCAAGGGGGTTAATGCGCTACATGGGTACACAGCACTAAGACCCACCACTGATCTCCCTGCAGGCATCACATGGTGGCATAATAAGGAAAACATAAACGTATCAGATAGAGCCAGGAGTCAGGGGCTTGAATGGTGAGTAAATGGAAGTGTGGCCCATTGGATTGGGCAAACTTGGGCTGTCTGGAAGTTGCTACCCCTCACCCTGCCCTAGGATGGGAAAGGAGGTCCAGATGATGATGACGATGATAATAAATGATGTCCTTGGGCTGAGTGAGTTAATATTATCTCGATCAATTCACCATGTTTGAGAGAAATGCCTTCATGTCATGGCACAGATATAACCGAGCTGTAGTAGTAATAGTAGTAGTTGTTCCCTAGGTAGTCTGGCTGAACAGCCCCGAGTCCCTAAGGAAGGCCATGGCTGAGACCAGGCTTTCCCACAGAGCTCTCATGGAGTGTTTATTGTGTTGTTGGCATATGTGATTGTGTGCAATGCAGTCTTCCATAATGAGCTTAACAGTATGGGGTGCTGTGTTATATCCTGGACAGGCATTAGCGACGGAGTCGTCCAGCCTCTTCTGGTAACTTACGAGGGCTGGATGATGCCCACATCTCAGCCTGGCCAGGTGGACCGTCCTCACGAGGGAAATAGGATTCGGAGGGGTGGATATCTGGGGGCTGTGCATGCAGCTGTGTGTTGTCTTTAAGTGACTGAATGGAGTGGCGAGTGATTTGAGTATGGATATGCTTCTGGAACCAAGCTGTTCCTATGCCTGGTTAACCCCTTAACCGCGGGGCGTCACTTTCGTGACGCTTGGGAGCAAGGGATCATACCGCGGGGCGTCGCTTTTGTGATTCTGTGTTATTTTGAATTCACCCGGGCTTCCAAGTGGGGGCTTGTATCATCTATCAGTACTGCCAATGTCCAACACTAGTCAGCACTCCTAATCTCATCTGTACTCCCATCCATTGTTGACAATTTAGCCATTTCTCCCCGTTCTTGACTCCCCTCCCTATCCCCCCTCCATTACCCTATCCTCTCGCCTGCCCGGCCGTGCTACGCTAAGTAAATCTTCTCTGGAATTTTTCACTGATTTCATCCATTGAAATAAGCCCTATGTCCTATTCTTATACCAAATAATATATACAAGAAAGAAATAAGGTAAGTGAGAGTGCCATACACCTGGAATTGGCTAATTATCACCTGACAACACCTCACGTGCACTCGTTCGCTAATTTTTGCTGTTTTTTTCCCCTTGAAATATGCCGTATCATCTATTTTCGTAATAAATATACATGTAAGGAGGGAAGGGAGAAGCCTAAGTGATATTTACATTCACCTGGAACTACCTAATTTATAATGTATTGTCTAGATTTCCTGCCAATCATATCAGTGCTAGACAATGCTGTTTCAAGATCTAACATTGGTAGCTCTGAATATATATCTCCTAAGTAGGCCTCTAATCTATTTTCGTAATAAATATACATGTAAGGAGGGAAGGGAGAAGCCTAAGTGATATTTACATTCACCTGGAACTACCAAATTTATAATGTATTGTCTAGATTTCCTGCCAATCATATCAGTGCTAGACTTAGCTGTTTCAAGAACCAATATTAGTAACTCTGAATAACCCCTAAGCAGGCCTCCACGCTGGCCCTCCGTTATCAGTTTACTCTCATCTTCCGAAGCGAGGGTACGTATGTTTCTTCTTGCTGACTTCAAGGCCTTTTTTCACCCCCATGCAAATGGCCCTGTGACCTGTACCCCCTACTAAACCTCGTGTGGAAAGAGGTAAAGGGCTGACAATTGATAAAAGAGTGACTACGATCTTTCTATTGAGTAAAACAGTGCAAGTGGAATTGTAAATACAGTAATGTGTAAATAATGTGTAAACAGCAAGTGAAAGTAATGAATGTAAATATACGTGAACAATGGAAAATAGTTTTATAAGTTATTTCAAGTGACAGTGCACAACACAGAGTAAATAAAATAGAAATGTAAATAACGTAAATAAAATAGAGAACGTAAATAGAAATGTAAATGAGTAGTATTATAAGAATACGAGTATATACCCTAGGAGTAATGAAAGTGAAAGTTTCACTCTAGCATGTCTGAATGCTATGAGTTATGAGAGTGAAGATGAAAGTGACATTCACTCTCAATGCCAGTATACAGGACGAGAAAGTGAATGCTACGTATTTTACTGAAAGAAATTGAATCCCTACAGTGACAATAAACTAATACTACTGAAGGAAACTTATGGATAAAGACTGTAGATATATATAAGTGTTATATAGTAATAGAAATATAAAGTGTGAGGGGTTTTATGAATAATAAATGACAGAGTAACAAAAGCGAACTAGTGCCAGTGCGACGATCAGACGCGCTCGTAATTTCCATTGCTTTCACAGTGATTTTTTTTTTTGAGTATGGATCCCAAACTACTTGAAAATTGTAGAATAGTGTTTATAGTGTTTGTATCTGGCTGTGGTAATCATATTACGGGTTGTCGGGAAGTGTAAAGTGGAGACTTCGTTACCCTACTTCAGAGGTCTCCACAAGTCCTACGGTAACCGACGAAGGCTCAACAATCATTCCAGGAGAAAGCTGAAGGTATGTGCCATAAGCATATGTAATTTTATTATTCTAGGACTAATAACTGATTTTTGGCAAATATTTTTTGAGAGTCTGTCGGAGCCCAAATAACCCCGCGGCACACGCAAGTCATTGGTAAACAAGCCCGCGGTGTAGGGGTTAAACAAACATTTCTTATTTCCCTCCCTACTCCCCAAAAGGCAGATGCTAGACTGCAGAAGGAGGTCAATTTCAGTCTGAAGTACACTGGGTTCATATCCTCTCATGCCTGGGGTTACAACTACTACTAATACTACAATTACTACCTATACTCTCAATTCACACACAAGCAGCATCTAACCTCTTCCTAGCAGCAGTAGTGAGGGCTGCCATCTGGGGTGTGAGTGCTGGCTCTCCGCGGCGTTGGTGGGGTGCAGTGAAGAAGGCAGCGAAGGTGTCCAGAGCTGATGGGTTGTACACCATATCCAGTGACGTTGTGTTTACCACCAGTCTGACAAGAACACATCCAAGTTTGGCATATGGCACATTTCAAACAGGCCAATGTAACTCTAAAGACAGGTTCCTGTACGTTTATATTATCCTTTCACTAGTTTATTATCCAACACATTCCACTGACAAGGAGAAAAGTGGGTGGTGATGATGATGATGATGATGATGATGATGATGACAATGACAACAATAATGATGATGATGATGATGATGATGACAAATAATAATTTTTCTCTCCTCCAGCACTTCCAAAACACAAATCTCTCATTACAGGGGTAAAAGTGCTTGAGGTACAAAAGTGCAACATCAATATTCAGCAATTATCTTGCAATGCACAGTACAAATACAGTACAGGCAATACCCGGTTGATCAATGCAATTGGTAAAGTAAAATCCCATCGCTTGGCGGAGTATCATATCTTGGAGAAGATTTAACAAGTAAAGTACTTAGATGCGTTTTTGAGCCTTGAGTTTCCCCCCCAACCAAGTTCTAAACACCCCCAAATGAGCCCACAAACAAGTGTCTGGCTAACTTAAACCCCCAGATGGCTTTAAAACAAGTTAAATTAAGCCTAAAAGCAGTTTATAACTAACCTAAACCCAAAGATAAAATCTGGAAATCAAAAAATACGTCTGGAAAAATCAAACTCAGTAAACTGTGCTCCAAAATGACAAGGTTCACCCCACCTGTGATTAAACACATTAATGTAAGTCTAAAAACAGTTTATAAATCAAACTAAACACAAAATTTAAGTATAAAATATAATTAAAATCAGTATAACAAAACAAAACCCATCATTATACTGGGGTCTGGCCATCATTCGGCGGGGCAGGGTGGTATTTCTACCCCCATCGCTATGCTGGGGTATCGCGTCTCGGGGTCTGCCTGTATTACAAGAAGTTTTAAAGCCGACTGCCAATTTCACTTATTGCATTTTGAGATGGCATAAGACAGATTATATCAGAGTCTATGTGGAAAGTGATATTGGTACAGTATATAAATTGGACGGTAGAATATTCAAAATCACCTACAATATGTATGATGGAGCAAAATCAGTTGTACAGGTGGATGGTTAGTTCAGTGAGAGGTTTAACTTGAGGAACAGATTGAAAAAGGGTTCTGCTGGCAGTTTGCCACCAACAACTTTAGGAGATCCAACCAAGACTTTTGTGTAGATATAATTTAAGTTTGGTGAGTAACTTGGTCCCTGCACTCTCAGAGTAAATCATATTATAGCACCTAAAGCAAAATCCTTAAGTGTCACAGTCATCCTTGAGACAAGATTTACATGTTCCTAATCCAGTTTTACATGCAAATTGTATATAATGTAATGGCAATGTCCCTTGACTGATAATCACTGTTCTACCAAGGCATATACTCTAAGTTATAATGCAGTATATGAATTTACAAACAGCATATATCTGAATTTTGTTATCACATGACAGATTACAATAGCATTCCTTTACCTGTGGTCAGCCTTTGAGTTAAATGGCCGACTCTCATAGGTGAGTGAGAACAGCGGTCCTTCAACCTGTGGTGGCGGTGTGGGCGACACAATGCTGGTGAGGCGGGCATACATGACTGAGGGGCGGGCCAGGCTGGACAGCGTAGCAGACGGGGTTAGTGTGGGTACTGGGGTCCTGCTCTGTGGTGACACCAACAGTGGGAATGCAGTATCCTGTGTTACCTGTAGAAAACACAATTACTGTACACAGACTGTTATCTTTGATCTCTTTCTGACAAATCCATTTTTTTTATTTCCTGCAAAATGCTTTTAAAAAGTCACACACTCTTATTACAATCATTTAAATTAAACATAGTACTTTTGTTACAATAAACTTAAATGATTAACATGGAGCTACCATCTCCTACAGATGGAATCCAGGAACAGGTCATGAATGATCCACTAATATATATCTACAAATAATATCTTAGTGGTTGGTGGGGGCGCTCACCATCCATTCACTCGATGTAGTGCTGCTCTCGGATGCCTGTCGTTTCCTCTATTCCTTCTTTCCATCCTTTCTCTTCAGTCTGTCTTTCCTTCACTCTTTCCTCTTCCTTCTGTCTACAGGTGACTCTACATTGAGTGACAAGCCAAATGGTTTCCTGTACACCAGGAAACCATTTACAGTACTATGCTGAGTGGCAACCATATAACCAAACTATGGCACCTGGTGGTTTAGTGGGCAATTAAGGCACTCCAATCGGATTGAAGCGGTGCAAGTTTACATCCAAGGGATGGTTGAGGTTTAATGCTCACATAATGCCACTCAGGGATGAGTGAGGCTGGTTACTCTCATCTTAAATGTCAGGACCAATTGCCTCACCCCAGGCTCCTATGCTCCTCATGGGGCAACACTGGATTAGATGATGAATGAATGAATGAATGAATGAAAGTAATTATATTTACTATACACTGTATCACCATTTGCAACCTACGTGCTTCCCACGCCCCTGTCCTCAAGGGATATTGTATTGTTATTATTTTCTCTCTCAGCTGCAGCAACTGTTCCCAGGCAAGTACTCTGCACAAAGTACTCATAAATACCACGAATCCATTAGTAAAGATTACACAAGAGGATGACTAGCTGTGGAGAGTCACAGGTGTGAATGCTGATGGAAGAATGTTCAAAAGCAGAATGAGTAAGATATAGGATGAGGTTATATGTGGAGACCTCTGGGTCACGGGACGACTAGGAAAATGACACATGATCGTGATACATGGAAAGCTGCCACCAGGTTAAAGGGCAAACAAATGTGAGGATGGCTAATGGTTTCTAGGCATAAATATACGTGTTTCCTTACCTTGTCCCTGAGGTTACGTGAGCCCAGTTCAATGTCAAACTTGTATGATTTACTTCTGGGTCGAGACTCTAATGCCATCTTCACATTGGCCAGTTCAAGCTCAAACAGGTCAGTTCTGTTAACGTACATACAGTTTGAATTAGTTATAAGTATAATGATAATATTTACTTACAATGTACTGCCTAATAACTGGTTTCTAAATTTTCAAAGGAAATTACAATATGCTATACCCATAATATGCCATTATTGATCAATAAGTATGATGATGATGATTTACTAGCAATGGACATGCAACATCAAAATTGTAAACAATATCCAAGTTACACAGTCATACATTGCTCTGATCAGGTTACCAGTAGTTACAATTTATAGCAATTACAAGGTGCATGGCAAATTGTGATTAGCTGAAAAATAAAAAATAAAAAAATAACATCAATGAAAAATAAATAAAACTCCCTTGTAAATGGGGTGGGTAAGATCTAGCAGTAGGAAAAGAAGGGCATAAAAGTAGGAGACCTAACGACACAGTGCCTAGTGAAATGGGCTGTAAGTCCATTCAAGCCTTCAGTTATTTTATTCCTCTCCACAGGCCTAGATTATCCACACTATGCACTTCATCTGACTGTGGCGTTCTCCCAAGACTTCCAGCAGACACCATTCTATTGAAAAGTACCGGTAACTTAAAAATGGGATGCATCCCTTGCACTGTGCATCTCCATTCACACTTCATCCATTACTTTCTGGTCTGTCACTGTTTCTACCTGCTCAATGTCCTTATCTTGCTTGTTCACAAATTCACTTGCCACACTAAGCTATTTTCTTCCTAGTGTTCCATGCCTTCTCCTTCCCTCCAAGCTACCCGTACACACATCCCATATTCACCAATTTATTTCTATTCATCTCCCTCTGTAGCCATACCATTTAACAACTATTCCTACATGCTGATCTAATGACTTCCTTCGTCTATATCTTCTGGTATTTCTGTACTAAATTTATCTCATCCAACCTAGCCACACAACCTACAAAAATTCCATTACATTTTTATTTCCACAGCTCCCATTCTCAAATTTTCAATCTCATGCTATACTGATGCCTCATACACATATATATATTATCACTCTCAAATTTTCAATCTCATGCTATACTGATGCCTCATACACATACATTAATGGAGTACTGAGGAAATAGGAAAGTAAACAAGCACTAACCTCATATATCTTGTTCTCTTATAAAGTAAATCAACACTCACTTCTTGTCCTTGTCATCTTGGGTAGTGTGTGATGACAAAGTGAAGGTGCTCTGCTTCAGGGTAAAGCTAAGCTGACAGAACACTGCATCTCGCTTCATAAACGTATTGTTCTCAACGGAGTCAGAGAGAACATACAGAATCTCTTCCTCCAGTGACCCCCCTCCTCCTCCTCCTTTTCCTTCTTGTATCTTGCTTTTGCCAGCTATGTCTTGGGGTTCGGTGTGATGTGGGGAGGGAAAGTCGCCTGTGTGTGTGTGAGAGGTGCTGGGTTCAACAGTGGGGGCTGTTGTTGCGTACCAGACCCCCCACGTGGGGAACCACCGTTGCAACAGGCCCTCACCACTCTGTGTAGGGGAGGTGGACTGGCCGGCTTGGGAAGCCAGGCTTGTGGGTGATGCTATGGGTGATGTCGTGATACAGGGTTCATCTGAAGCCTGCATCTCCCTTCCTACCCTAGCCATGGCAATTTCCCTCAGTGCAAGCAGTTCACTGAAGTTCATCTCCTTTTCTACTCGAAGTTTGAGTGCCTTTTGGTCCGTCAACACAGTAGCCGGGTTCTTCAAATGCTCACAGTACACATCCACATAACGCACAATATCACGTGCACGCTGTCCTGCCGCCTCCCAGTTGCGTCCACTATAGGTGCGGTGGATCCGATCAAGGTGGCACTGAATGGGATACTGCCACCAGTCATATGGGTTCTCCTTCACAGTGCAAGATGGCCGCCACTTGTGATACAACCGAGCCTTATTCAGATGGTCATACTCTTTGGTCCACCTGAAAGTATGGCTTCAGTTAGTGTTCTTCCTTGGAGTGTAAATTTTAATAAATCTGAGTCACTGTGTCTTAGTTACTTTTACTATTCAGTCCACAGAAAAATGAAGAAAAAAAATCTGCAAGGTTTAAATGTACTGGTGTTGTGATAAGGAGGGGTAGAATGAGATAGTTTGGGCATGCTGAGAGGACGGAGGATAATTGGGTGCAAAGGGTGAGTGGTGTGAACACTGAGGGTAGGGTTGTGAGAGGCAGACCAAAAAAGACCTGGGACAAGGTCATAGAGTGTGACATCAGGGATAGAAGACTAAACAAGAAGGTTGCCAGATACTGAGCAGAATGGACAGCCACCATTAGGTGACTAAGGCCAATGCATGCAAGCATGCTGGAGCCTTTATGAACAATACAATGTATGGGGTTCACAGCTACCTATAATGAAGAAGAAGTGAGTCAGACAGTGGTTCCAGGCAGCTCATTGAGTCATCACCAGGAGAGGGGCAGATAGTGGAGGTATTTATGGTCTCCCCCCCCCCCAGGGGACTCTGAGGCTTGGTTGAACAATGCCATTTTTTAAAATTTTGAACAGGAAGGGTAGTGTGTAATGTGCATGTAGTTTGGTGTTGACAGTTAGAGAAACTTGTATTTGAGAGTATGCTGGCCTACTCTCTGTCTCACTGAAACACCGAAAAAGTTCAGCAAAGGGGGATGGTCAGGATCTAGTCCCAAGGGCTGATGAAACAGGAGTTCCAGCTCTCTCTGTCACCAGTTTTCTATCCACCTTGGGAGTACTGCCTTGATCAACTGGTGCTACAGTCTACTCCCTGATAAAGATGGTTGTTGTTTGGGTGTACTGCTGTGAGCACTCTACATAATTCATTGATATGTCCATTACAGGTATGTTTCGGTATTTATTTATCATTGGCATTTTATTATTATTAAGTAACACAGATATTGTAATACTTATGGAGATGCTGTTATACATTGTAATGCAGTAACTGCCAGGGCAGAACTGCCAGTGAGTGCTGTTTATGTTTGTTTTGCGCTTGTAATTCCTATAATGTTTTCTCTCTTTTGTTACAGATTTGCTATATGGATTTTGTGTTGAGTAAACCCTAGAGACAAGGCCAGTGTTTATCACTGCAACAGTGATAATGCTACAGAAAGGTGCCAAAGGAGAAAAAAAAATAATAAACATTTTTAGAACCTGAAAAGACACCTCCAGCACCACCAGCATGAGGGGATGGTCAAGAAATCAGACTCTAGAAGCAAAGAGGTTTAAGTCAAGGAAGTGTATTATGGTAAAGTTAATTAAAGCAAAAACAACTTACCATACGTGAGACATGATTCTGACTTAAAACTGAGGGATTACACGAACAAAACAACATTTATACCTTATTTCAAAACAACTCTAGGATAAATGAAAAACAATTTTAACTGAAAAAGAGTTGGTAATTTATCAGAAACTTAAAGATGAAACAACTCTGTGTGAAATGACTATACATGAGACATAACAGTAGCACCTTTTTGCACCTCAGTGGCAGAGTTAATTAAACACCCGAGGTATGATCAAAAAGTTCCAAGACTGTTACTGCTGTAAATGAATGGAGTGCGGCATGGTCATTCGCGCACAGCAGGGGCAAACAGCAACCTTCATGAGTCAGTATGCCACTTGGGGTTGTGCTGTCAACATCAGGACCACTGTTACATGCATTTTTGTGACCATGTGCATGTGCTCATTTGTGACTTCACTATGGACCTCAAACTTGAAACAGCAAACAGCAAATTCTGTGTCAAACTCCGGAAATCTGCAACAGAGACCCTTGAAATGCTTCAGCAGGCCTACGACAATGAAGTAATGATCCGACAATCCTCACGCACAATTCGCCGAATTTTTTTCCACATTTTAAGGGATTCTGCTTGTGGTGAGTCGCCCCGCCCTCTCACCATCTTCCAGTGATGTTCTGTCCCTTTTGAAGCGCAAGTGCCACTCAAAACACCTCACCTGGCTCACTGCTTCATTGCTGTAGGCCTGCTGAGGCATATCGTGGGTCTCTGTTGTCAATCTCTGAGTTTGACACAGAATTTGAAGTCTGCCCTCTGCTCAAGTTTGAGGTCCATAAAGATTGCAAATGAGCACGTGCATGTGTCACAAAAACATGTAACACAGGTTCTGGTGCTGACAGCATGACACTGGCAGCGCACTGACTCGTGAAAGTTACTGCTCGCCCCTGCTCTCTCGCATGACTGTGCCGCACTCTATTCATTCGCAACAAGAGCAGTCTTGGAACTTTTTGATCACACCTCGTATTACTGTCAACATTAGGCTGGCTGAGTGGTAAGTACTGCTAGCTACATCTATCAGCCAGACAACACCAGGATTTCAAACCTGGGGCAGGCAGCTGTTGCCTCCTGACTTAGGTATTCATCCACCCTTTATTGGTTTGTTGGCAGAATGAGTACCTAGTGTAAAACCTATGGGTAAAACCTTCACTAAAACCTAACTGTAGTAAACTGAATCATACAGTGGCCTTGTATCCCATGAGAGAGGATGAATATCTCTTTAGATGCTCAAACGTTCAAGTAACTGAACTGAGCACTGTGGCTAAGCTATTCATGGCATCTGTGTCCACTTTAACCTTTAGCTTTACCCACCTGACAGCCTGGCGGTACTGTGAGTCACTGAGGCTGAGAGGGAATTTGTCCAGCTTGAGGTCACAGGTGAAGCGCGGGGATGAGCGAGAACGCAGTGGCACCTCACTAAGGTTTCGCTTCACACATGCTTTGGCGCTCACCGGAGACAGGATATATTCATGATCACGTTTACAAATAGATGACTGCATGTTGCTCTGCAAGGAAAGGATTTTTACATACAGTAATCCCTTGATTATCCGACATAATAGACCCAAAGGCATAACTGGATACTAAGAGAATGGAGCTGTGAGAGGTAGACAAAAAAAAAAAAACTTGGGACAGGACCACAGAGCATGACCTCAGGGGTAAGGCACTGAATTGAGAGGCTGCTACATCTCGAGCAGCATGCACAGGGACTATCAAGCAACATGGGCCAATGCATGCAAGCATGTATGAGCCTTTATAAATTAAGTGAAGGACTTAAATGGTGTGTAAGTCAGTGTATGGGATATCTCCTTCAAGTACAGTAACTGGGATGGGTAGGGTCCACAAAGAGAAGAAATATTCATCCATTCATCCATCATACTGCAAAAATATGAATAGTGCATAGTGAAATATGTCATACATAAAAAATCATTCGGCATTCAGCATTTATATAATGTTAATGGCTCCACCTCACAGGTAACTGTCTTCCAGTCAGTGTGATTCAACTGATTAACTTGTTCTTGCAACAAATGTTGGTTTGAAACAATCAGCTATCATGCTAAACAAATAACAAACAAACTGAAAAGAATGTAGTCAGTCACATGAATCCTACAGTAAATTCTTGTTGCCACTTTTTAAATACAGAATTTAGTTTCCCTGTAAATCCACAGTAAACTTAGAGAAATTTAAAAAAAATGATTTACCACTTTTTCCCAATTTACAGTGCAAACTGTGTGGAAAAAGGTAAAATACTTCCCTGTCGTAAAATTAGGGCTATCCATAAATACTATACAGCACTTCACTCATTGTGGTAAGTGGTGGGAACCATTATCCACTCACGCTGCAGTGCTGCCTACTTCTTCCTTCACCTTTATCATTCTTTTTCTGTGTCTGCCCTCCTCTCTTCCAATTTCCCACCTTTCCTGTCACTTTTTATTAGTCTTCTTTCTCATTCAGGTGGTTTTACACTGGGTGACAACCCTAATGGTTTCCTGTAAGCCAGGAAACCATTTACAGTATTGGTTGGTAACCATATAACCAACTCACATGTGTTTCCAACATCTCAAAAAAAGTAGGTTGGAGGAGAGTTAGTGCCCCCTCCTGTAAAACAACTGACTCAAAAGACAAATGTACACCCTTTATGGGATTATGATGGCTGGCTGTAGGTAGATAGATAGATAGATAGACTTCACTCATCAAGTCCAACTCCAGCACATTCTCACATCTTTATCCTAATCTATATGCACCCAAATCCAATTATCAATCACAGCTCTGCTTATCAAAATTTTCTCCATTCAACTGCAAGTAGCATACTGGGATAATGATTAACCCCTAAAGTATGCAATTCACTCAGCAGGTCTGTCCCTCCAGCTGCAAAACAGGGTCGATTTTTCGACTATCACCAAGGTAAATATTTTTCTTCGACATTTCAAGAGACTGAATTTACACACCCCCCATGGGCAAAAATAAAAAATGTACAGAAAATCCATTATTTATGGTAAATAATTATGTATACATAACTAATGTCAATGTGAAGTGTTCCCTAAGCATGAAATGTCAGTGTGGCATATGCCCATAGCAACAAAACAAGCCAGGCGAAAAGTGGAGGTGGAGTGTGTGTGGCTGGAGAGGGGGAGGAGGGATATGGGAGGAGGGATAGGGGAGGAGGGAGGGAGAGGAAGGCGAGGGGAGAATGGTTGCTATGCACACACACTGCTGTAGGAGGTATGTTGGGGTATGGTTGGTTGGGAGGGGACAATGTGGAGATGATGCAATGGGGCTGAGGGAGTTAAAGTGACAGTGGTGGGGGGGGGTTCCTTCTCCCCCTCCTTAGGGGGCCAATCATGCCATACCACCCCAGACACTCTAGCTCTCATTGGTCTGATTCCATATACGTCACCAAAGGGGCGGAGTTACCCTCCCCCAGTTTTTTTATGTCTTTATCGATCGTGCTGGATAGGCTGGCGTGTCATATTACAGAAAAGCACGATCGTGCGACATCGGTCTTGAAGGGTTAACTGGGTTTTCAAAGTAGCAATGACACTTTAACCCCTTTGGTCTGATAACATATATTCCTTCTATTTCCACATGATTTCATTCAACTTAGGATATAGTTTACTGAACTGAATGGGTTAATTTATAGCTTTCAATTGCCCATTTAGTACATAAGACTCCAAAATTGAAAAAATCATCCGGTGGCACCAAGACTAAAATATGAAATATGTCATCAGATTAACAGGTTCACAGTCAATTTTTTCTGTACAGTAATGAGGACTTAATACTGTAGTAAAAAAGAATGTCAAAAATGGGTAATGAGGCATTGCTGCATACATAATTTACACTCTTGCTTTTGTCTCTGTCCCACCCATACAAAATCTAAATTGTAACTCAATGTCAGCCATATGAAAATCCAGTAGAATTGATCTATCTGTATATGCTGCACTTGGTCTATCTCTTTTCACCAACTCTTATGTAGGTGATGAATCACAAAACAATTTAAGACAATTTTCTCCTCACAACTAAGACTTATTTCTGCAGCAAGAACAGGAGATATGGGAAGGTTGTGCATACTCTTTCCTGTCTCTCCCGTAAAAATTATTTGTTGCTGTGGTAGATGGGGGCAATCACCATCCATAGGTGTACACTGAGTGACAAATTAAATATTTCCTGTTATCCAGCAAACCCTTTATTACATCATTTGTTAGTAATTATCCTGTCGAAAGATATCTGGTGGTCTAGGAAGTTAATGGTCTCCAACTAGATGTGATCAATAAGGGTCTACCTCTGAGGGTGGGTGAGGTTTACTGCTTACATTATGCCACTCAGGGAAATGCAACTGGTCACTCTTGCCTGTAATGTCTGGACTGAGTAGCCTGGTCCTATGCTCTTACTGGAGCAATAAGAACTGGATGATGTGATGTATTGTTATGGTGCTGTTGCCATGGCCTCGGACTCATTTAAATGTGAACCTAACGGAGCGCAGGATGAAGCTGCCCTTCCCCTGCGGTCCACCATCCTCCTTTTGGGGGACAGGCTCAAGAGCTATGGGATATTTGTATAACCTAGATTACATCAGTATCACTGCACAACGATGTCAACAGGGAACTGATTACATAAGTTTGCTAGCAATTCCAGGTGCTGCTATCCGTCACTTGGCACGTACCGCCAGCTCTTCCAATGTGTTTTCACTGAAGATGGTGGTGGAGGTGTCCCAGTACACACCCATGTTGTTCAGCTCCAGCAGTTTGTAGGCCATCTTGGAGTCACCACCATACACAAATCTGAAAGTGTACAGGACATATCAACATCATCATCACCAACACCCAGACCTAACTTTTCACCTAAAGAGTGAGGCAGGATCCAGAAACAAAGGAAAAAGAATGAACATGAGAGAACTACTAACCGTGTGCCCACTGAAATGGGTTACACAATTGCTTACACATCATTCATGCCCCTGGAATCCTGGCTCAATCTCTCAATGGATGGAGAGAGAAAAAAAAAAAAATTAGGCCACCCTGGAGATGACCACCATACACAAATCAAAACTAAGAAATAATGGATATTGGACCACAATGAAAAGTTAATACTTTTGTGAAGTATAAATGGTAATATGTAAGCAATATAAAACCCAGACATTTTAAACGACCATAATTATCACCATCATTATTATCCTAAACCTTATTCCACCTAGCAAAATGAGGTGAGGCAGAATCCTAAAACAAAAGCAGCCATAAATGTGGGATGGCTATTAACAGCATACCTGATGAATTATGCAGACCCCAAGCTCTATATAAAAAATCTGACAAACATAAATATTATTAAGTAAATAATGTGTGAAAGATGTACCTGTGAGGTGGAGTCAGGATTCCTGGGACTTGAATAGTGAGTGAGGTGGTGTAGTGCTTTTCACTGAGTGCATTACTGAGTAGTTCTCCCACAGTCATTTTTATCCCTTGCTTTCTGTAACGTATCTTTACCCACCAAATCAACATTTCCATATGCTGTTTATCATTCTGCCATTTCATGCAGTGTGGTGTTTCATCATCATCATCCTGACCTCCCCACTTAAGGACATAGTAAGGTAAGTAGTGGAGTAGACTGTAGCACCAGTCGAGCAGGGCAGTACTCCCGAGGTGGATGGAAAGCTGATGACAGGGAGTGCTGGAGCTCCCGTTTCATCAGCCCTCAGGACTAGTTCCTGACCATCCCCCTTTGCTGAACTTTTTCAGTGTCTCAGTTACACAGAGAGTAGGCCAGCATGCTCTCCAGTACAAATTTCTCTATCTATCTTCACCAAACTACATGCACAGTACACACTACACTTCCTATTCAAAATTTACCAAAATGGCGTCAATTCACCTAGCCTCGGAGTCCCCAGGGGGGGGACCATAAATGCCCCCGCCATCTGCCCCTCTCCCGGTGACGACTCGAGGTGCCTGGAACCACTGTCTGACTCTCTTCTTCTTCATTTCTGCAACATTCGCGGCCTTTCATCTAACTTTCGCTCTGTTGAGCACCACCTCTCCTCCTCTAAACCTCACCTTCTTTTTCTAACGGAGACTCAGCTGTCTGAGGCAACTGACAGCAAACCCTTTTCTGTATCCTCCTACTTTCTCTATACTCATTTCAAAGCCAAAGGTGGCTGTTGTGTATACATACGCAACGACTTATCTTGCTCTCGTGTTCCTGAACTTGATTCTTCTGAATTCTCCACTCTCTGGCTTCGGCTTTCCTGTCATTCTCTGACTAAATATATCTGTGCTGTTTACTTATCCCCTAATTCTACTGACTATCAAAAATTCTTCGACTATCTTACTTCTACGATGGAACACATTCTGTCCATTTCTCCTTTCTCTGAAATCTCCATTCTTGGAGATTTCAATGTTCACCACCACCTTTGGCTCTCCTCTCCTTTCACGGATCCACCTGGTGAACAAGCCTACATCTTTTCTATCCTTAATGACCTAGAGCAGCTTGTACAGCACCCTACCCGTATCCCTGACCGCCTTGGAGAGAGCTCCAACATACTTGACCTCTTCCTCACAACTAATCCTTCTGCTTACTCTGTTAATCTTTTCTCTCCGTTGGGCTCCTCCGATCACAACCTTATTACCTTAACCTGTCCTATCGCTCCAGTACGGCCTGCGGACCCTCCAGGGAAACGTCGTCTCTGGCATTTTGGAGCTGCGGACTGGGAGGCCCTCAGGCAGTACTTCTTTGATTTTCCCTGGAATGATTATTGCTTCCATGGCCGTGAGCCATCTGAGTGTGCCTTGCGCATTACGGAGGTTATTCTCTCGGGCATGGAAGCATACATTCCTTTCTCATACCCTTTGACTAACGCAAGAAAGCCTTGGTTTAATCACGCTTGTTCTAATGCTGTCCGCAACAAGGAGAAGGCCTACAAAAAGGTACCGGAGCCAACCCACCCCTGAATCACATAATCTTTACGTTTCTGCCCGGAATCGTGCTAAGTCTGTTCTTCGCTCTACTAAAAATAATTTCATCCATACTAAATGCTCTCAACTCTCCAACTCGAATTCTTCCCGCTCCTTCTGGCACCTTGCCAAAAATCTTTCTAACAACTTTACCTCATCATCCTTCCCTCCTCTTTTCTACTCTGATGGTTCTGTAGCTATTTCTTCTACTGATAAAGCAGATCTCTTCGCACAGACTTTCTCCTCCAATTCCACCTTAGACGATTCCGGTGCTGTTCCTCCATCACTTCCCCCCTCTGACTTCCTCATGGCTGACATTAAAATTTCTTCAGTTGATGTATTTTCTGCCATTACTGGCCTCAGTACTAACAAGGCATATGGGCCTGATGGGGTCCCTCCTGTTGTTCTCAAAAACTGTGCTTCTGTGCTTACACCCTGCCTAGGCAAACTATTTCGCCTTTGTCTGTCAACTTGTACCTTTCCTTCTTGCTGGAAGTTTGCTCTCATTCAGCCAGTCCCAAAGAAGGGTGACCACTCCCAACCCTCCAACTATCGTCCAATTGCTTTAACGTCCTGTATTTCAAAAGTTTTCGAGTCAATTCTTAATAAAAAAATTTTAAGGCATCTTTCCTATCACAACCTTCTTTCCGATCGTCAGTATGGGTTCCGTCAGGGACGCTCCACTGGCGATCTTCTCACCTACCTTTCAGACTCCTGGTCATCCTCCTTTCGGGACTTTGGCGAAAGCTTTGCCATTGCACTTGACATCTCAAAGGCTTTCGATCGAGTCTGGCATAAATCTTTAATTTCCAAACTGCCCTCCTACGGTTTCTATCCTTCTATCTGTACCTTCATCGCTAGCTTCCTTTCTGGTCGTTCTATAGCTGCTGTCGTAGACGGCCATCGTTCTTCTCCTAGATCTATCAACAGTGGTGTTCCTCAGGGCTCTGTCCTATCATCAACTCTCTTCCTTTTATTCATCAATGATCTTCTAAGCTGTACATCTAACCCTATCCACTCATACGCTGATGACTCCACCCTTCACCTTTCCATTCGGTTCCCGCAACGCCCATCTCAACAGTTACTTCAAGAAACAAGGGATGAGGCTATGGCACACCTAATGTCTGACTTGGCTCATATCTCTGACTGGGGTAAAAATAATATGGTTGTCTTTAATGCTTCTAAGACTCAGTTCTTACACCTATCAACCCGACAAAATCTTCCACAGGTATACCCACTAATGTTTAATAATATTCAGATTAATCCTGCATCATCCTTGAACATGCTTGGGGTTTCATTTACTCGGGACTTATCTTGGAAAGATCATATTACATCTCTTGTAAAATCTGCTTCCAAGAGATTGGGTGTGCTAAGCCGACTCCGCTCTTTCTTTACCCCTGCACAATTGTTGACTCTATACAGGGGTTTTATCCGCCCCTGTGTGGAGTACGACTCTCATGTGTGGGGAGGCTCCCCACATACAGCTCTTCTCAATAGGGTGGAGTCAAAGGCTTTTCGTCTCATTAACTCTCCTCCTCTTACTGACTCCCTTCAACCTCTATCTCTTCGCCGCACTGTTGCATCTTTATCTCTTTTCTATCGCTACTTTAATGGTCACTGCTCCTCTGAACTGTCTGCTTGCATTCCTCCACCTCTACGACGGGCGCGTAGCACCCGTCTGGCAGCAAACTCTCATCCCTTTTCTGTCCATCTCTCTAATGCAAGAGTTAACCGTTACTCCCAGTCTTTCATTCATGCAACAGGTCAGCTCTGGAACTGTCTCCCTCTGTCTGTATTTCCTCCTGCCTATGATCTCCAGTCTTTCAAACGCAGTGTGTCCAGGCATCTCAAAATGATCGGATCTTGAATTTGGCTCTCTATTGTATTTTGTTTTTCTCTTGGAGGGAACTGTTACTGCGGGCTCATGGCCTTTGGTTCCTTCTTCCTCGCATTAAAAAAAAAAAAAAAAAAAAAAAAAAAAAAAAAAAAAAAGTTCCAGAAAGCCAGGGCAAAGAACACACCACAAGGAAAAACTATTAATACCATGTTCAGTGAAATGGGCCAGATACTCATTCACACACCATTCAACCCCCTGAAATCCTGGCTTTACCTTGCAGGATTAACCAACCACTCTTTTTTTTTTGGGGGGGGAGGGGGGTACTGTATATATGTGAAATCAAAACACAAATATAGTATATGTTTTGACTATTTTATATATTGTACTGAAAAGTCACCTCCAACCAGAAATAACTGACAGAGTAGTAGTGTAGTAGCAATAGCAGATATAGAAGTATTAGTTATGGTCCCGCACTTAGCTGAAACATGAACCGAGTGGACTCCAGGCTGAAGCTGCCCTCATCCTGCAATCCACCATCCTCATTTTGGGAGGTAGGGAGAGAGTTTAGAGACATTTGTATAACTCGACAGAGGAGTTGTTCAGTAATAAAAGTGCTATCGTGTGTAGGTATCCCTCCTCAGCAACCAGTTTACAAAAATGGAAAGCAACACATCTTACAGCATCGTCCTATTCCTCTCTCCCCTCTCTTGATATTTCACTAGCACCTACAGACCAGGGGAAGTCTTACAGTACCAACCTAAATAAAACAGTCTGGAATTAAGCTAGAAATAAAACACTCACACAATGGACTCCCATGGGCGATGAATGCCGATGATTTGGTGTTGATTGCAGAGAATGAAAGGGACACAGAGGAAAGATTTAGGAAATGGAGAGATGGTATGGGGCACAAAGGCTTGGGAGTAAATGAAGATAAAACAAAAGTGATGGTATCTAGGGCTGATGGCGGTACTGTCAAAGAAGGAGAGTGGCCATGTGTAGTTTGCCTCAAGGGCATGGGTAATAATTCCATCTTGTGCAGTGTTTGTGATAGGTGGGTGCATAAAAGGTGTAATGGTACAGTATTAGAGGTAGAGTGCATGAAAATGATGATTTCTTGTGTGCAGTGTGTCAGAGAGAGCATGTGGACATTGTCAGGCATGATAGAATTGATCTTGCTGGTGAATCTCTTCAGTGTGTGGCAGAGTTTTGTTATTTGGGAGACATGTGCTGGATGTGGGGCTGGAGCTAACTCTATGGCTAGAGTGAGCAATGGTTGGAAGAAGTTCAGGGAGCAATTGCCTCTCCTGACATTGAGAGGTCTCTCTCTCTGTGCTAAAGGATCTTTGTATGCAGCATTTGTTAGGAGGGTAATGTTGTATAGTAGTGAGACCTGGGTAGTAAAGGAAGAGGATATTTGCAGGCTCAGACATGCAGAAATGACAATGGTTACATGGATGTGCAGTGCATCCTTGAATGTGAGGCCTGGGTGGGACTTGGTTTACAAAGGAAGAGTTCAGAGGAAGGATGGGATTGGAGTGTACTGCTGTTGTGATAAGGAGGGGTAGATTGAGATGGTTTGGGCATGTGGAGAGGATAGGGGATGATATCTGGGTGTCGAACGTGAGATATGTGAACACGGTGAGAGACAGACCGAAAAAAACCTGGGACGAGGTCTTAGAATGTGACCTCAGGGATAAAGGACTGAATAAGGAGGCTACCAGAGATCAAGCAGAATGGACAGCCACCAATAGGTGACCAAGACCGATGCATGCAAGCATGTTGGAGCCTTTCTAAATGAAACGATAATTGAAACAAACACACACACAAACACAAAAACACACACAACCCCCTCCCCCTGACTCTCACGCTTAGGGAAATATCATGCGTTATCATTTTCTCTTCACCTGAATCCTCCACTGAGATATCTCTCCTTAACTAATTCACTCCAATAAAGTGTTTTGTCATTAATTTCAGCTATCTCCAATTAATTTTATTCAACTTTGGAGAGTCACTTAGAACTGAAGGAGGTACTGACAGCCTTCATTTACCCCTTTACTACTAGAAGCCTGTCCAAAGTTGAGTAAAAGTGTCTGGTAGCAAAAAAAAAAAAAAAAAAAAAAAAAAAAAAAAAAAAGTTCCTGGCTTGCAGGGTTTAAACTGATTGTAATGGTCTACTGGAAACAAAAGAATACTGTAAAGAAAGGGTGAATGGGCACTTGATTCTAACCTCTTCACAACAAAAGGTCTCCCTTCAGTTATATAACACTGAATGATGGTGGTGTGAATTAATACAGGACGCTATCATAATGAATGGGTTAACAATTCCTAAGCCTTCCTCTTCACTCCCCCCCCTCCTGCCTCTCTCTCTCTCTCTCTCTCCAAGCACACATCTATGCACACACAAGCACACATACATACATATTCATTCCCTCACATGCAACTTACCGTGGAATCCAGAGATGGTCGGAGCTCTGTAATTCAAGCAAATCAACAGTGAATCCACACGAGAACACTTGGCCAGGCACACTGCGGTCGTCCTCATAACGCAGGTGTACGTCACGGATCTTCAGCTGTATTGAAGGAGTGATATCAGTGCCACATGGATGAGTCCAGGTATATCTATCTCTCCATTTACCTATCACCAGATGCCTTAATCACAGAGCGGATGGCCACAAACAGATTGCCTCCATGTTACCCTGTCCTCTCCCATCAATCTCCCTTCCTCCATCTCGCACCATCCTCATTCATATAAGCTTTCTCACTGCCCACTTCATCACCTCTCTAGGGACTGTCAAAGGCCTTCTCTGAATTAACAAAAACAAAGTATAGATCTCTTTTCTTTCCTATATATTTTTCCTGAAGCTGTTGGACAATGAACCCGGCATCAGTGGTCCCTTTGCCTGACATAAACCCAAACTGTATCTCATCAACACTCACTCTTTGCCTCATCATACTTTTTATGACTCTCCATTACCGTCATTATCAGGTCCTAGAGTTTTATGTTTCCATTATTCCCTCTTTCCAGGGCATCACCCTTTCCCGTGTACACATTTCCCATGAAACTCTTCAGCCAGTCATCTGGGACAACAAACTCATATACAATATATTGTATGTATTCAAATTTATCAAATCAGTAATTAAACCCACCCCCTGATCTCCTGAGTCCTTCAGCATTTCAGCCGTCAACCCACACACACCTGCTGCCTTCCCCACCTGCATCCTGCCTATTGCCCTGCTCAAAGAAGCAGCATCAATCAAATGCCAAGGGCCAAACACTGGATCTGCTGACTTCAAACCTTCCCTGTTCCAGTCAAACTCCTCATTCAACGGCTAGTTATAATGTTCTCTCCTGGCGTCTTTAATATCCTCACTCTCTACCACTAACCTTCCTTCATCATTTTTCACACACTGCTCACCTATGATATCCATGTTTTCCCAGATCTGCCACCTTAAATACCATATTCTTCCATTCAATACTATTTACGTTACCCAGTAAAAATCTCTGATATGCAGATTTTACCTCGTATGCCTCCTTTCTAGCCCTATGCTTGGCAGTTAAGCATTCATCTTTGTTACCATCACTTTCCCATCCCCAGAAAAGTCTTCTTTTATCCCTAACTGCAGCTTGTACATCCTCGTCTCACCACCATGTTACCATATGTCTTCAGTCCATCCACACACTGAATCAGTAACTCTGAAGAGATTGTTCTTGAGAGCTCTATACTGGGTACTAATCATTAACACTTCTATAAAGAGCTCCCTGTTCTTGCTACAGAAGGCATCCCTTACTACTTGGTTTTTCAACTTCCATATTTTCCTCCTAGGTGTATATGTCCTCTTCTTCACCACCCACTCCCTAAGCACCACGTCACATATCTTAGCAATTTATGATGCCGCACACACTCAATGCTCCCTATATATTTAACAACCCTCACCAACCTCCTTTCAATCCTCCTGACCAGGAAATAGTCAGCAGGCTGCTATTTTCCCCAAACTCATATGCAATCAACCTACTCCTTTTTCCTGAAATGTATGTACAATCATAGTCATTGCCTCCCAGAACTGAGTATCCTTTCCCGTTTCGCATTCCTCATACCATACGCACATCCCCCATGTATCCCTTCATATACTTGAGCTGCTTCACCCACATGACCATTAGAGCTCCCTCCCTAAACTACAGTCTTATCATCCCCCATACCACCAACCACACATATCAAGTCATCCCAGAATCTATCTTTTTCTACATCATTCAAGCCAACCTGTGGAGTATATGCCATTATAACTGAAATAATGAGTTTACCAAACAATATTTTCACTGATATACTGCTTTCATTCATTCTCATTACACTCTTGGCACATCCCTAATGGCCCTGGGTTCTAATCCCAGCTGGACCAGGGAAGTTTAAGGATAAGTATTTCATAATGCAGACTTTACTGATCTACCAGAAAACCCATCGACATGATGTAAAAATACCCCCGCTAATACCAACACACCAGTCTTGTATGAGACAGCCCCAACATATTCAAAATGAATGGTGGGTGTCAGCAATGAAATGGTGACATGTGGAGGTCTACGGTATGTTGGAAGACTACTGGGCCTCGGGAACAAGCTGTAAACCCTATGCCCTGAGTTGTGGGGGGAGGCTTTCTTACCATAATAGCTTATACTGTACCTGCTGTCCCTCCTGGCAATCATTCTACTGTAGCAGACCCTCCCCTGAACATGATTTACTATACATGAAAGACACTCACCCACCTCCTACTCAGAGTCTTTACTACTTCCCCTGCTTTATCCCTCAAACTACCCACATTCCACACTGCCACTCTGAACCCCTTGGGTGATCTGATTTCCAGACATGCTCATCATCACCATCATCTCATCCGGATTTCCTTTCCCACCCTAGGGCAGGGTGGAGTAGAAACGTCCAGACAGTCAAAGTTTTCCCAATCCAATGGGCCATGCTTCCATTCACTCATCATTCAAGCCCCCGGGTTCCTGGCTCTATCTGATACAGCAAAAACAGATTCACATAAACATATCTGATAGCGTAAATCTGGGCGGTCACATTAAAAAGGGGTGTCACATCCTTGATCATACACTTCTCACAACATTCATCCAGCCAGCTCGATCTCTTGTCAGACCCCTATAGCCTCAATGACTTCCATACCTCTCTTCCTCACACACTCATCCACCATATCCTTCCACCTTCTCCTTGGCCTACCTCACCTCCTCCCTCCTTCAAATTCACTCAGATATACCTTCTTCACCACTCTATTGTTATCCATCCTCTCCGCATGACAATACCATCTACGTACACTCTTTTCAATTCTGGTGTCCACAGACTTCCTCACTCCATATCTTTCACAAATCACATTATTTCATATCCTATCCACTTTCTGTACTCCACATACATTCCTCATTAGTCCCATCTCCACTGCCCTCACTCTTTCATGTCACACAATAGTCTCACATCCATATGTTAAAGCTGGAACTAACACTCCTTCATGTAAGCCTCATGCAACTTTCCACTTCTTTTGTACATATTCCTCTCTTTTCTATCACTGTACCCAGGTATCTGACCTCTCTCACCACTTCCAGTCTCTCTCCATTCACTGTAACATCACAATAGGAGTCACCTTCTCTCTCAATTACTATCAATTTACTCTTTTCTACATTTACTCTCAAGACACGATGCTCACAGACATCAGCAAAACTCTGCGTTAGTCTACCAAGTTCTTGTCCAGTACTTGCAGGCAGTACTGCATCATCAGCATACAACAAACTTGAGATATTCCATTCAACACCATTCATTACCAATGCCATCCCTCTCTCCATTACTGTACTTGTGTTTTTACTCCTCTCATCACTCATCCATATATGTACTGAACAACCATGGGAATGCCCACACTGATCGTCAACCATTCGTTTAGATGCCCATTTACCCTTAAACATGCTTCACTACCATCATAAACACTCTTGACAGCACTTAGCAGCTTACAATCTTTTTTTTTTTTTTTTAATGTGAGGAAGAAGGAACCAAAGGCAACGAGCTCGCAATTAACTGTTCCTTCCAAGAGAAAAACAAAATACAAGAGAGAGCACCGTACACGTGCAAAACCTTCCACAATCCTTCTCTGTCTACTTTGTTGTATGCGTTTTCCAGATCCACGAATGCCATGAACACCTTATAGTCCTTCTCATAAGCCTTCTCCACTATCTGTCTTACTGCAAATACATGTATCTGATGCACGCATCCTCTGCCACTCCTAAAGCCACCCCGTTCATCAATCACTGGGACTTCTTATATCTCTCTTGTTAGTGTTATTGCTTTTAATTTTCATTTCTGTCAAAAGACAGTAAGCAAAGGAGGAGACAGACCTTATGCCCCACCTACCTTCAAAGTCCTAAGTCCAGGCATGGGACCTGGGACCCAAAGCCCACCAGCCATGGCCAGTGGCTGTGGCAGTGGCCTAAGGGCACCCTGTCTGGACAGGTGCAGGGACACCCTCCATGTATGCCATGGCACTGTAATTACCCTGCCATTATACACCCACTGATAGGGCAATCTAAACTCTAAACAAATAAATAATGTGGATTTATAAAAACATATTAAAATGGTAACATCTAAACCCTTATTACTCCTTTCTGAGGTGCTGGAGCCTAAGGTTATACTACTACAGCCCAAAACATATATGGCCAAGAGACTGACTTAAAGTTCTCTCTGAGTTACAAATCCATGTGCAAGGCAAGGTTAATTCCACAGTGGCACAATAACCACTAACAACCTTTCAGACTCCAAGTCATCCTCCTTTCAGTACCTTGGAGAAGACTTTGCCATTGCACTTGATATCTCAAAGGCCTTCAGTAGAGTCTGGCACAAATTTTTAATATCCAAACTGCCCTCTTATGGTTTCTATCCTTCTATCTGTGCCTTCATCTCTAGATCCCGTTTTGGTCGTTCAATAGCTACTGTTGTAAATGGCCTTCATGCTTCTCCTTGAGCTATCAATAGCTGTCTCTCAGGGTTCTGCCCTGTCACCAACTCTCTTCCTGCTGTCTATGAACGACCCTCTAAGCTGTACATCTAACCCTATCCACTCATACGCTGATGATTCCACCCTTCGCCTTTCCATTCTCTGGTCACAGTGTCTGTCTCAGCAAGAAACAAGGGATGAGGCTTTGGCACACCTATTTTATGACCTGGCTTATATTTCTGATTGGGGTAAAAGTAACCTTATGTGTTTAATGCATCCAAAACTCAGTTTCTACAACTTTCAACCTGCCATAATCTTCTGCAGGAGTATCCATTAATATTTAACAACATTCATCTCAATCCTGAATCATCTTTAAATATACTTGGGGTTTCATTCTCTAGGGAATTATCAATTAAAGATCATTTTACCTTTCTTGCAAATTCTGCCTCCAAGACAATGGGTGTGCTATATCAACTCTGTGCCTTCCTTACCCCCGCACAGTTGTTGACTTTGTACAGTGGTCTTATTTGCCTCTATGTCGAGAACAATCATTAAATGTGGGAGGCTCCCCAAATACACCTCTTCTCACAGGGTTGAGTCAGAGGCTCTCTGGTTCATTAACTCTTCTCCTACTGACTTTCTTCAACTTCTGCCTCTTCACCACACTGCTGCATCTTTATCGCTTAGCTACCATAACTTCAATGGTCACTGCTCTTCTGAACTGTCTGCTTGCTTTCCTCCTCCAAGATGGATTTGGTCAAGCACCTGCCTGGCAGCAAACTCTCACCATATTTCTCTCCAACTCTCTAATACGTAAGAGTTAATTGATACTCCCAGTCCTTCACAGATGCAGTATCAACCCTGAAACTGTCTTCCTTCTGTCTATGACCTCCAGTCTTTTAAACACAATGTGTTCTGGCATCTCAAAATGAACTGGTTCTTAAATTCAACATTTTTTCTTTTTTTTCTTGGAGGGAACAATCTTCTGTGCTTCCAGCCTTTGGTTCCTTCTGCCTTGGTTTAAAAAAAAAAAAAAAAAAAAAAAAAAAAAATCTTACCATGGAAAAGGATATGGTGAGGTAGAATCTAAAAGAGTGTAAGCATAAAGTCTGAGAACCATCATTAGCACACACCATGAAATAAGCCACACAATCACTGATACATCATGCAAAACTCCCAAACAAAAAATCTTCTACAGTTTGAACATGTAACTTAGCACTACAAAAACCACCTAAACTGCTGGAGTGATGTAGCTGCTCCCTACCTGGATGTTCTCAATGATGTTAGTGATGAAGGACGTGCCATAGCTGAGCCACGATGAGTATGATGATGCGTAGTGCGATGACTCTCTCCGGGCCTCCTGCTCTGCCCGCCATCCAGCCTCCAGCCCATCCAGTTGACCAATCTTTCGGGCTTGGTTGGCTGCTTCCTCTGCCTCCTCATCAAACTGAAGACAACAGTGGAGCAAGTCTTCATTATGTTGCTCTCTCTCTCTCCCTCTCTCTCTTTCAATTAAGTCCACAGTTAATTACTCAAAAAAGATCAGCTTTTATAGTACTACCGCTAAAGAAAAGCTGATTTACCAATTCCCTTAACATGCAGTATGGTATTAGTTGTAAGGAAAAAGCTGTGATATTTTTTAACACATCCCATACTTATGAGGACTGCCCATGTTATTAAATATTAACAACCTTGCTTGAAAATAGTGAACTGAAACTCTTGTACATTGGTCACTTTTGAGGATGTGTGTGAGTGGCAACATGATCATCCAAGCCCTTAACAAAATCAAATTAAATGACACCATACTTCCTCTTCAAGAATCCCCCATAGCCTACTGAGGTTGGCCACAGTTCAGCTAATGTTCTGTAAGATCTGACAGCAAAACTACGTGCCAAACCCACCTAATAGCTTCCCCTTGGTTAGTGGAAACCATTTTTGTTTGTTAGAAGACATTGTGATGAAAAAATTGGCTTAGTTACTAACAGAAAGGGACTGACTGCCTATGACCTGAGGTTTGTAAACACAAGCAATGTCTATCAACATGGGTGACATGCATCAGCACCAGGAAATTGTATGGATGATCTCAGGAAGTTCAGTGAGGATTCACAAACACAGATAATGTTGGAAGCAATCTGAGTGGAAAACAATGTTTCAAAAACTGGATAACAGTATTGGATCTGGGAGTTTGTACTGCAGCACAGGACTAAAATGCAAACGTCAATGTATCAAAGTGGTTAACCCTTTGAACCCCGGTGACACAAATTCTAGTTTATTCATGCTCTTGCCACAAGATCTTATTCAGTTCCTGTCTCTCATGTACCATTACTATATCTAACCCCTCCAGTTCAAAAAAATCTATCCTAAGCTGACTATTATCATCTGGTGAAAAGAAGAATAGGCTAAAAATGAAATCACTTGGAATTGAGTAGTTAGACTCTAATCTAATGGTATAACTGACCTCCTCCAACTTAATGGGTCCAGCTACAAGGTACAGCTGCTCGAACATAATGACCCACGGCTCAGAGCGGAGGCGTGACACTGGGATCTGCAGTTGTACCCGCCCCACAAACCCCGTACGCACCTCCAACGGCATGTCCAGGTGACGCAAGGCATGCTTGGCAACGGCACATTTTCAAGCTCTACCTCACCTGTTGTGTGGGGAAAGCAGGTTTGTGATAAATCCCCATCAACATCCCACCTCTGCAGCCACAAATATATACTCTAAGGTGTGCGTACAGGCCACAGGTTACTCTGATTCCTCAGCTGTTACATGCCTTTCTAAAGGCATTTCCAGTTGCTTGTCAAGTGCATTCCAGATCTCACCTAGTTTTTTCAAGTTTTCCATTTCCTTATGGTGCACAGCTTGGCAAATGGCCAGATACATGGTAGTGCAACCTCTGTCTTGAACAGTTGTTGCTGTTATTGTTGTTGAGTAACCTCGATCTGTCTAGCCAAGCATACCCAACAACCATGGGCACCTGCACAACACTTTCATCCAGACAACATTACATAAACACTTGGACCTTCTTATGCTCCTTCCCCCCATCCTCTAACCCCCCCACCAGCCACAGAGACTTTTACTTGATAACCTAAATCGTGTGGAAAGGAAGAATATAATATTTAGGGTGGCAAATCAGATGAGGAGAATAGGGATATCACAGGTGAGCAGTGTGTGAATACTGATGAAAGAAAGGTAGCGGCGAACAGTGAGGATATTAAAGACACAAGGAGAGGGCATTACAGCCAGCTGTTAAATGAGGAGTTTGACTGGGACAGGTAAAATTTGGAGCCAGCAGATCCAGTATTTAACCATTGGCCTTTGATACAGCTACTGTGATATGGGGCAATAGGGAAGATGCACGTGGAGAAGGCAGCAGGTGCATCTGAGTTGACTGTTGAAATGTTGAAAGACTCAGAAGATATAGGACTGAGGTTAGTCACTGACCTGATATGATTATACATGAATGTGTCGTCCCAGATGACTGGCAGACGAATGTAATTGTAAATGTGTGCAAGAGGAATGATGATGCCCTGGAAAAAGGAAATTATAGAGGCATAAAGCTTTTAGACCAGATAATGAAGATAACAGAGAGAGTTCCAGAGGTTATGATTAAAGAATGAGTGAATATTAATGACATGTAGTTTGGGTTTATGACATGCAAAGGGACCACTGATGCCATATTCATTGTTTGACAGATTCAAGAAAAATATGTGTGAAAGAAAAGGGAACTGTACTTTGTTTCTGTTGATATGAAGAAGGTCTTTGAAAGAGTCCCTTGAGAGGTGGTGAAGTGGCCAATGAGAAAGCTTGGGATTGAAGAGTGGCTGGTTAGGGTGGTTACGGCCACGTATATGGGTGCTTGCACCCATGTCAGAGTGAATGGAGATTTAAGTGATGAGTTTTCTGTGGATGTAGGTGTGCATCAGGGGTCAGTCTTTAGCCCCTTGTTGTTTATCATGGTACTTAAAGCCCTCTCATGTGACTTCAGAAACGGACTCCCGTGGGAGATGTTGTATGCTGATGATTTGGTGTTGATCACAGAGAATGAAAGGGAGGTGGAGGAAAGATTTAGGAAGTGAAGAGATGGTATGAGGCACACGGACTTAAGAGTAAGTGCATATAAAACAAAAGTAATGGTATCTATGGCTGGTGGTGGTACTGTCAAAGAAGAGGGAGAGTGGCCACGTGCAATATGCCACAAGGGCATGGGAAGTAATTCCAACTTGAGCAGTGTCTGTGATAAGTGTGTGCATAAGAGATGTAGTGGTATTAGAGCCTGACTATGAGATAATGCTGATTTCATGTGTGCGGTGTGTCAGGGAGAGCAGGTGGAGATTGTCAGGCATGAAAGGATTGAACTTGCTGGTGAGTCTCTTGAGTGTATGGAAGAGTTTTTTTTATTGGGGAGACATGTGCTGGGGGTGGGGCTGGAGATAGCTCTGTGGCTAGAGTGAGGAGTGGCTGGAAGAAGTTCAGGGAGCTGTTACCTCTCCTGACACTGAGAAGGCTCTATCTCCGTGCTAATGGATCTTTGTATGCAGCATGTGTTAGGAGTGTAATGCTGCATCGTAGTGAGACTTGGGTAGTAAAGGAAGAGGACATTCGCAGGTCCAAACGTAAGGAAATCCAAACGTAACGAAATGACAATGATTAGGTGGATGTGCAGTGCGTCCTTGAGTGCAAGGCCTGGGGGGGGGGGGCTAGGTTTAAGATGGAAGGGTTGAGGGGAAGGATGGGACTGGAGAGTATTGATGTTGTGTTAAGGAGGGGTAGACTGAGATGGTTTGGGCATGTGGTGAGGTCAGAGATGATCTCTGGGTGCAGAAAGTGAGCAGTGTTAATGTTAGGGGCAGGGCTGCGAGAGGTAGACCAAAAAAGACCTGGAATGAGGTCGTTGGGTATGGCCTCAGGGATAAGGGACTGAATAGGAAAGCTGCCACAGATCGTGCGCACGGAGAGCCACCATTAGGTGACAAAGGTCAAAGCATGCAAGCATGCTGGAGCCTTCAAAAACGAGTGAACGAAAGAATTAAGACACTAATTTCTAACTTCATACTAAACTTAGCTAGGTTATAGTTAATGAGGCATAGGCAACTTTTAAGTAAATATACCATATGACTCTACACTGAGTGACAACCCAAATGGTTTCCTGTACACCAGGAAACCATTTACTATGCTGGGTGGTAACCATATAACCAAATTATGGCACCTGGTGGTTTAGTGGGTGATTGCGGCACTCCAATCAGACTGAGCCGGTGAAGGTTTATATCCAAGAGAGAGGTCTATCTATCTATATACCTAGGCTGCTTCCCCCAAGGAAAGGGAGAGGTGGTTGGGGTTTATTGCTCACGTAATGCCACTAAGGGATGAGTGAGGCTGATCACTCTCATCTTAAATGTCAGGACCAACACGCCTAGCCCTGGGCTCCTACACTTCTCAAGGGACAACACAGGATTGGGTGATGGATGGATGGATGGATTAATTTATCAGCAACAAAATAATGAGCAGCTTTAAATGAGGACTAACTACCTTTCATATAAAAAATAGTGGCCTATACATACAAAACATCTGAAATTAGTTCTCTAAGGAAAATGTGACACAACATTTCTTTAGAAATGGGCTTAATACATGTATTTTGTTACTTATATGATATTCAACATGAAGAATGAAAAAGCAGATTCATAATTATATGTCTGGAGGATCAGTTATACAACAGACAGAATATGATTAGTTGCTGCAGTTCTCTGAATGTATGAAAAAACAAAACTGAACACACTTATGAAAACAAAGAGACAACTTTCAATCACTGTTGTAACAATTATCTAACAGCATCAAACAAGAGTAGACTGCCAATACACATCTAGACATAGCTGTAAAATTATCTACTTGATACTACAGTAAGTCAAAATATATAAAGTGTTGATAAAATTCACATTAGGGGAATCTTCTCATAGTGAATGAGTTAATGACAGAACTATCTAACAATGATGTTTATATGGCCATACCTTTCAGCAATCCAATGGAGAGCTGGTCAGTATTTAAGTTTTCCAGGTACTTCCCCAGGTAGTTGTTGAGCACCCATGTTGCCAGACCTTCCAGCATCTTGATGAAGTTCTAATACCACCTGCAACATCACCAAGACCAGAACTAACAAATGGTGTCAGTTACCATGTACAATGTAGGTAGAATATCACGTGTTTTTTTTGTGTGTGTTTTTTTTGTTTTTTATGGAGATAGTGGCATCTCACTGGGACACTGGCTCGTATGCCAACTTACAACACCTTCTAAGACAGTGTTTCTTAACTCGTTTTACTGCATGCCACATTCTGGATTGCCAAACTTCTTTGCACTGGTAATATACCTGGTCAATACATACAAAAACTATATCAATAAACAATCATGCATCATAGTTATCATAAACACAATTTAATACGGCAACAGTAATATGGCAGTCTAAAAAATATAAAATTATCACCTAATATTTGTTTATAATTTTGTGGCTTTGCAGTTCTCTAATGTTAATGCTTTAATATGACCATAGACATAAAAAGAGAATTATACTGTACACATTTTTACTTATATATCCTGGCTACATAATGCAAATCTCTCTCTCTTTCTCTCTCAAAATCAAAAGGAATGGATGGTAGACCTTACACAAGAGAGAAATTCGTAATTTTGCTCACATGCATTAAAAACAAGATTATTTTTACCCCAGTCAGAGATACGAGCCATGTCTGACATTAGATGTGCCATAGCCTCATCCCTTGTTTGTTGACGTAACTGCTAAGATGGACGTTGTGGGAACCGAATGGAAAGGTGAAGGATGGAATCATCAGCATATGAGTGGACAGGGTTGGATGTATAGCTTAGAAGGTCACTGATGAATAAAAGGAAGAAAGTTGGTGATAGGACAGAGCCCTGAGGAACACCACTGTTGATAGATCTAGGAGAGGAACGATGGCCATCTACAACAGCAGCTACAGAACGACCAGAAAGGAAGCTGTTGATGAATGCACAGATAGAAGGATAGAAACCATAAGAGGGCAATTTGGAAATTAAAGATTTATGCCAGACTCGATCGAAAGCCTTTGAGATATCAAGTGCAATGGCAAAGCTTTTGCCAAAGTCCCGAAAGGAGGATGACCAGGAGTCTGAAAGGTAGGTGAGAAGATCACCAATGGAGTGTCCCTCACGGAACCCATACTGACGATCAAAAAAAAGGTTGTGATAGGAAAGATGCTTTAAAATTTTTCTATCATGACCTGACCCAAAAACTTTTGAAAATACAGGATGTTACAGCACTGGACGATAGTTAGAGGGTTGGGAACGGTCACCCTTCTTTGGGACTAGCTGAATGAGAGCAAACTTCGAGCAAGAAGGAAAGGTACAAGTTGAAAGACAAAGGCGAAAGAGTTTGCCTAGGCAGGGTGTAAGAACTGGAGCACAGTTCTTGAGGACAACAGGAGGGACTCCATCAGGCCTATATGCCTTGTTAGTATTGAGGCCAGTGATGGCAGAAACTACATCAGCTGAAGAAATTTAATTGTCAGCCATGAGGAAGTCTGAGGGGGGGAAGTGATGGAGGAACAGCACCAGAATCGTCTAAGGTGGAATTGGAGGAGAAAGTCTGAGTGAAGAGATCTGCTTTATCAGTAGAAGAAATAGCTACAGAGCCATCAGAGTAGAAAAGAGAAGGGAAGGATGATGAGGTAAAGTTGTTAGAAAGGTTTTTGGCAAGGTGCCAGAAGAAGCGCAAAGAATTTGAGTTGCAGGGTTGAGATCACTTAGTACGGATGAAATTATCTTTAGCAGTGCGAAGAACAGACTTAGCACGATTCTGGGCAGAAACATAAACAAGATGTGATTCAGGGGTGGGTTGGCGCTGGTACCTTTTATAGGTCTGTTCCTTGTTGCGGACAGCATTAGAACAAGCGTGATTAAACCAAGGCTTTGGTGCATTAGTCAAACGATATGAAAAGGGAATGTATACTTCCATGCCTGAGAGAATAACCTCTGTAATGCGCAAGGCACACTCAGATGGCTCCCAGCCATGGAAGCAATAATCATTCCAGGGAAAATCAAGGAAGTACTGTCTGATGGCCTCCCAATCTGCAGCTTGAAAGTGCCACAGACGACGTTTCTTTGGAGGGTCCACAGGCAGTACCGGAATGATAGGACAGGTTAAGGTAATAAGGTTGTGATAGGAGGAGCCCAACGGAGAGAAAAAATTAACAGTGTAAGCAGAAGGATTAGTTGTAAGAAAGAGGTCAAGCACGTTGGAGCTCTGTCCAAGGCGGTCAGGGATACGGGTAGGATGCTGTAGAAGCTGCTCTAGGTCATTAACCCCTTAAGAACGCAATTGTTTCAGGCAATGCAATTCGGGGGCGTTTTGGCGACTTTCACCAAGGGCAAATTGACTGTGTTCTGGCTCAAGAGGAAGAATTTGAGCATCTGAAAACACACTCCGTACCCCTGTAGGCCTAATGGTTACCGCACAATCGCACGTCAAAGTTCAAGGAAAGTTTATGATAGTTCTATCTATCTATCTATTGCCAGACGCCTCATTCCCGTTTGGGGTGGCCACAAACAAATCGCCTCCAAGTCGCCCTGTCCCCCGCCATTTCACTGCCCTGCTCCCAACTCACACCCCCCTCTCTCATATACCTCTCCACCCCATCCTTCCATCTCATCCTCGGCCTCCCCCTCCCTCTTCCCCCCTCCACCTCACTCACATACACTCTCTTCGTCAGTCTTTCACCCTCCATCCTCTCCACATGGCCAAACCACCTCAGTGTGTTCCTCATAACGCTTCCTATCACATCCACATCCACACCACAACGCTCCTTTATATCCTCATTCGTCAGCCTGTCTCTCCACGTGACTCCACAGGCTCCTCTTAAATAACTCATTTCCACTGCTCTCACTCTTGACTTGTGTCCTTCCAACAATGTCCAAGCTTCACTTCCGTACGTTAGAGTTGGTATCACAATACTGTCATGTAGTAACTTTTTCACTTCCATGCTCACTTCCCTGTTTCTTATCACTGCTTTCAAGGAACCAGCAACCTTTCTTCCCTGCTGTACCCTTTCAAGCACTTCACCCTCCAAACCTCCATCCTTACTCATCACACTACCCAAATACTTAAACGTACTCACATTTTCCAATTCCTCACCATCTAACCTCGCTGTACATTCACTAACTTCACCTCTCTCAAAGACCATCACTTTACTCTTCCCTACATTCACCTTTAGGTTCCGTTTCTTACACACTCTCTCAAACTCATCCACCAAGCCTTGCAGCTCCCCTTCGTCTTCACTCAACAACACAGTATCATCTGCAAACAACAGTACAGGGAGTTTCCAAACACTATCCTCTCTCACCAGGGCCACTCCAACATCCACTACCCTACCTTGTACCTCTTTTATTACCCCATCCATGTACAGATTGAACAACCATGGAGACATGACACATCCCTGTTTCAACCCAACCTTCAAAGAGAGAAAATTCACTTAGTTCACCATCCACACGCACTGCAGCCTTCGCACCATCGTACATACTCTTCACAGCATTCAACAACTTCCCATCTACTCCATATATTCTTAACACTTTCCACAATCCTTGTCTATCCACCCTGTCATATGCTTTCTCCAAATCCATGAAAGCCGCATACAACTTCTTTCCCTTCTCTAGAAACTTTTCCACTAAAGATCTAAGAATGAATATCTGATCTACACAACCTCTTCCCTTCCTAAAGCCTCCCTGTTCTTCTCCAACTAATTTCTCTGTTCTTTCTCTAACTCTATCTATAAGTATCCTACCATACACTTTTCCTATTATACTAAGAAGACAAATGCCCCTATGATTACCACACACTTCTTTTTCCCCTTTTCCTTTGTACAAGGGAATAATTATACCTGACTTCCAATCCTCCGGGACTCTACCTTCCTCCCAGGCCAATCTGCACATCTTCCACATCCATTCTACTACTATCTCTCCCCATGCTTCAGCATTTCACCACACACTCCATCAATTCCTGGGGCTTTCCCCGATTTAACTTTCTTCATTGCTTCCACAACTTCTATCCAACTGATTTCTTCCTGTCTTCTCACCTCCCTCCTTCTCCCAGCCATTCCCCAGCCACTTATACTCGCATTACTTCCATCCTCTATGTTCAACAATTCCTTAAAGTGTTCTCTCCATCTGTTCACTTTTTCTCCCTTCTCCACTAGTAATCTACCATTTTTATCTTTCACTCCCCTGGTAACTTCACTTCCACCTTGTCTTACTCTTTTCACTTCTCTCCAGAACATTTTCTTACAGTCCCTCCACTTTACACTCAAATTCCTTCCAAATTCCTCATCCACTCTCTTCTTACTCTCTCTTACTAATCTTTTCACCTCTCTCTTCCTTTCCACATATAACTCCCTCTTCCGCCTCTCAACTTCTTCCACGCCCCTATTTCTCACCCATTCATTGTATGCTTTCTTCTTTTGTGCCACAGCCTGTTTCACCTCTTCAGTCCACCACACTGTTCCTTGCACCCCCCTCCGCCTTCTCTTCCTTCCACACACCACATCACATGCTGCACATATTTCTTCTGTAAATATCTTACACACACCTTCCACGTCTCCCATCTGCTCCAATTCATATTTGCCCAATCGTTCCTCCACTTCTCTCTTATACTCTGCCTTTTTCTCATCCTCTTGTAACCTTTCCACTCTCCTTGCAACAACTCCTTCCTCTCGTCTTTCCCTTCTTCTATTCCTCCATCTCACTTGCATCCTAAGTCTGGCCACCACCAAGTAGTGGTCAGAAAGTCCACTCCCCCAACCTCTATACACTCTTGCATCCTTTACACATCTTCGCATCCTTTCATCCACACACACATAATCAATCATTGCCTTCCTTTCATTCAGTTCACCACCCACCCTTCTCATCACTCGCCATGTATACCTGTGGATCATTTTATGCCTGAAGAGGGTATTGGCTATCACCAACCCCCTCCCAGCACAAATGTCCACTAACGCACGCCCCTTCTCATCTATCTCGGCAGGCACACCCCACTCACCAACTATTCCATCCACCTTCACATTACCAACTTTACCATTCATATCACCAATCAAAAACACTCTCTCATTCCTTCCAAACTTTTCCATGCACACTTCCACATTTGTCCAAAACTCTTCTCTCACTCTTCTAGCACGATCTTGCGTTGGCGCATACACACACACACAATCGCCCACATTTGTATTCCAACTTTCAACTTTACCCACACAATCCTTGACCCAACTGATCCATACTGTCTTATGCTCCTCTTCCATCTTTTACTCACAACTATACACACACCTTCCTTTGCCCTCTCATTCTCATCTACTCCTGCACATATACCCCATCCATACTCCCATTCTCTCACACTTTCTCCTCTCCATTTTGTTTCAGTTATTCCACATACATCCACTTTCGCACCCTCAAGCACCTGGACAATCTCTCTTTCTTTCACCTCATCATTCGCTCCTCTTACATTCCAAGTTGCCATTACCAAGTCCTTTGTCCGGTCCTGGGTCGTCATCGTTTGGTCAGTCCTTGTCCGAGGCTTCTTGTTTGTTTTTTTAGTTAGTTGTTTTCCGGGGAGGGGCACTAACCCTCCGCCAACCCTTTTAGTCGCCTTTTACGACAAGCAGGGATACTGGGGGAGTATTCTTGAAAGCCCCCCTACCCCCAGGGGTAAAAGAAGCCTTCAAAGCAACGTTGGTTTCGATCCCTGGCCGTCTCTATCCAGACCCAGTTATGTACCAGTGACTGCCGGTGTTACCATTTGAAAACAATCGAAATCATGAAAATTTTGATAACTCCCTATTTTTCTTATTGAAACAGGTCATTTCATTTCAAAGTGTTTTGTCACACCAACCATGAAAACAGGCATATGTAGGTGTGGGGACATTACTAGACTGTGTGGAGATAAAACAGACGCTGGAGAGTAGGCCTATAGGTACGGGGGTTGGAAATAACCAGGTTTTCGCATGGAAAGAAAGCACTTCATTGTGTTCTGTAACATCTACCATGAAAAAAGGTGTGTATGTGGGTGTGGGGAGATAACTAGTGTGGGGAGTAGGCCTACAAGGCCTTGGTGGTATTTGGGGAGAAAAATTTTGGCAACAACCAAATTCTCTTGTGGACACCCTCCATTTCAATGGGATTTGTCATACCATCTATAAAAACAGGTGTGTATGTAGGTGTGGGAAGATAAAACAGGTGTGGGGAGTAGCCCTGCAAGGCCTCAGAGTCATTCCAAAACTAACACAGATGCATATAAATGTTTATAACCATCAAGGACATCAAAATAAAGTTGAATAATGCTATAAATGCATGCATAAGAAAGGGGAAAAAAAAAGCAATAATTTGTTTCCGATTTCTATTTTTACTGTCCCAACTTCTTGTTACACTTTTATCACACCATTACAATTATCACATTATCATTACACTTCACCACACTTATCATTACAGTTTCAGCAACAACCAAATTCCCTTGTGGACACTCTCCATTTCATTGGAATTTATCACACCAGCCATGAAAACAGGTGTGTTTGTATGAGTGGGGAGATGAAACAGGTATGGGGAGTAGCCCTACGAGGCCTCATAGTCTTTCGAAAACTAACACAAACGGACACTACTTAGAGGTGTTAATCTGGGCAGGTAGATAGAATGAAAAAAAATAATAATAATAATAACAAGATGCGTCATATGTAGTTGTGGTCTGGATGTGGATGTGATAGGAAGCGTTATGAGGAACACACTGAGGTGGTTTGGCCATGTGGAGAGGATGGAGGGTGAGAGACTGATGAAGAGTGTATGTGAGTGAGGTGGAGGGGGGAAGAGGGAGGGGGAGGCCGAGGATGAGATGGAGGGATGGGGTGGAGAGGTATATGAGAGATGGGGGTGTGAGTTGGGAGCAGGGCAGTGAAACAGTGGGGGACAGGGCGACGTGGAGGCGATTTGTTTGTGGCCACCCCAAACGGGATTGAGGCGTCTGGCAATAGATAGATGGATAGAATAATAATAACAATAATAATAATCTATCTATCTACTACGAGACGCCTTAATCGCCTCCATGTCACCCTGTCCCCCACCATTTCACTGCCTTGCTCCCAGCTCACACCCCCCTCTCTCATATACTTCTCCACTCCATCCCTCCATCTTATCCTTGACCTCCCCCTCCCCCATTTTTAAAGGCTCCAACATGCTGGCATGTGTCGGCCTTGGTCACCTAATGGCGGCTCTCCACGCTGCACGATCCATTGCAGCGTCACTGTTCAGTCCCTTAACCCTGGGGTCACACTTAATGACCTCGTCCCATGTCTTTCTCGGTCTACACCTCATAACCCCACCCCCAATATTAACACTTCTCACCTTCCTCACCCAATTATCATCCCCCATCCTCTCCACATGTCCAAACCATCTCAATCTACCTCTCCTCATCACAACACCAATACACTCCAGTCCCATCCTACCTCTCAACTCTTCCATTGTAACTTTTTCACTTCCATGCTCACTTCCCTGTTTCTTATCACTGCTTTCAAAGAACCAGCAACCTTTCTTCCCTGCTGTACCCTTTCAAGCACTTCACCCTCCAAACCTCCATCCTTACTCATCACACTACCCAAGTACTTAAACGTACTCACATTTTCCAATTCCTCACCATCCAACCTCGCTTTACATTCACTGACTTCACCTCTCTCAAAGACCATCACTTTACTCTTCCCTACATTCACCTTTAGATTTCATTTCTTACACACTCTCCCAAACTCATCCACCAAGCCTTGCAGCTCCCCTTCGTCTTCACTCAACAACACAGTATCATCTGCAAACAACAGTACAGGGAGTTTCCAAACACTATCCTCTCTCACCAGGGCCACTCCAACATCCACTACCCTACCTTGTACCTCTTTTATTACCCCATCCATGTACAGATTGAACAACCATGGAGACATGACACATCCCTGTTTCAACCCAACCTTCAAAGAGAAAAATTCACTTAGTTCACCATCCACACACACTGCAGCCTTATCACCATCATACATACTCTTCACAGCATTCAACAACTTCCCATCTACTCCATATATTATTAATATTTTCCATAATCCTTGTCTATCCACCGTCATATGCTTTCTCCAAATCCATGAAAGCCGCATACAACTTCTTTCCCTTCTCTAGAAACTTTTCCACTAAAGATCTAAGAATGAATATCTGATCTACACAACCTCTTCCCTTCCTAAAGCCTCCCTGTTCTTCTCCAACTAATTCCTCTGTTCTTTCTCTAACTTTGTCAATAAGTATCCTACCATACACTTTTCCTATTATACTAAGAAGATAGATGCCGCTATGATTACCACACACTTCTTTTTCCCCTTTTCCTTTGTACAAGGGAATAATTATACCTGACTTCCACTCCTCCGGGATTCTACCTTCCTCCCAGGCCAATCTACACATCTTCCACATCCATTCTACTACAATCTCTCTCCCATGCTTCAGCATTTCACCATACACTCCATCAATTCCTGGGGCTTTCCCCAATTTAGCTTTCTTCATTGCTTCCATAACTTCTATCCTACTGATTTCTTCCTGTCTTCTCACCTCCCTCCTTCTCCCAGCCATTTCCCAGCCACTTATACCAGCATTACTTCCATCCTCTATGTTCAACAATTTCTTAAAGTGTTCTCTCCATCTGCTCACTTTTTCTCCCTTCTCCACTAGTAATCTACCATTTTTATCTTTCACTCCCATGCTAACCTCACTTCCACCCTGTCTTACTCTCTTCATCTTTTTCCAGAATATTTTCTTACAATCCCTCCACTTTACACTCAAGTTCCTTCCAAATTCCTCATCCACTCTCTTCTTACTCTCTCTTCCTAATCTTTTCACCCCTCTCTCTCTTTCTACATATAACTCTCTCTTCTGCCTCTCAACTTCTTCCACGCCCCTATTTCTCATCCATTCATTGTATGCTTTCTTCTTTTGTCCCGCAGCCTGTTTCACCTCTTCAGTCCACCAAGCTGTTCCTTGCACCCCCTCCGTCTTCTCTTCCTTCCACACACCACATCACATGCTGCACATATTTCTTCTGTAAATATCCTGCACACACCATCCACGTCTCCCATCTGTTCCAATTCATATTTGCCCAATCGTTCCTCCACTTCCCTCTTATGTGTGCATCAAGTCCAGTCTTATGTGTCTGTCTGTCTGTCCGTCTGTCTGTCTGTGTGTGTTGAGTCGTGTGTGTACGCAGGAGAGCCTGTGTTTACGTCAGGCAGGAATACTGAGTGTGGAGGGATGGCTGAGTTCATATTAAGCCTGTGTGAATAGAGGTTTTTGTATGCATGTTAGTAAATGTGTGTGTGTGTGTGTGTGTGTGTGTGTATTTACCTATTTGTAGTATACAGGAATTGAGCAATGCTCGTGTTGTCCTGTCTCCATATCCACATTTATCAAGTCTACCTTTACACACATGAATGTTTTTCTCATGCACCACCTCTTTGTCTAAGTCGTTACAATATTTAAGTATTTACCTAATATACCTAATTGTGATATACACGGAATGTACTATGCTCGTGGGTTTCCGTCGCTGTTTCTCAATAAGTCGAATTTAGCTTTAAACCCGTTAAGTTTTTAGACTGGACGATCTCTTTGTCCAGGTTATTCCATAAGTCTATACTTCTGTAAGGAAAGCTATATTTCTTGATATCCTTCAAGCAGCTTGACTTTTTCAATTTCATTCCGTGTCCTCTTGTTGCTCTCTTATCCCATACAAACAGATCTTCATTGTCAATTTTATCTACTCCCACCATGGTCCTGAACACCGCAATCATGTCTCCCCTCTTTCTCCTTTCCTCTAACGAAGGCAAATCCAGTTTTTCCAGCCTCTCTCTGTATGACAGGTCTGTCAGACTGGGGACCATCTTGGTTGCTGTTCTTTGTATTCTCTCAATCTTGTTTATATCTTTCTTTTTGTGTGGGGACCACACTACCGCTGCATATTCTAACCTGGGGCGGATCATGGCCACTATCAATTTTTTCATCTTCTCCTCATCCATATAATGAAATGCTACTCTTATGTTAGTCAAGAGCTTATAAGTCTCTCCAACTATCTTGTTAATGTGCTTTTCTGGTGACAAACTATCTTGGACCAGCACTCCCAAATCTTTCTCTTCTCTCCTTTTTGTGATTAATTCATTACCCAAAAATAATTCAGTGATGGTCTCCTGGTACTTTTACCCATTTCCAATATTTTACATTTCTTTACATTAAATTTCATTTCCCACGTCCGGCTCCAATTGTGTATCCTATCCAAATCCTCCTGCAGTATTTTACAATCCTCCTCAACCTCTATCTTCCTCAAGATCTTTACATCATCAGCAAACAGACTTGCATAACTGTTCACTCCATCTACCATATCATTTACGTAAATCAGGAACACAAGTCAAGAGTGAGAGCCGTGGAAATGAGTTATTTAAGAGGAGCCTGTGGAGTCACATGGAGAGACAGGCTGACGAATGAGGATATAAAGGAGCGTTGTGGTGTTGATGTGGATGTGATAGGAAGCGTTATGAGGAACACACTGAGGTGGTTTGGCCATGTGGAGAGGATGGAGGGTGAAAGACTGACGAAGAGAGTGTATGTGAGTGAGGTGGAGGGGGAAAGAGGGAGGGGGAGGCCGAGGATGAGATGGAGAGATGGGGTGGAGAGGTAAATGAGAGAGGGGGGTGTGAGTTGGGAGCAGGGCAGTGAAATGGCGGGGGACAGGGCGACTTGGAGGCGATTTGTTTGTGGCCACCCCAAACGGGATTGAGGCGTCTGGCAATAGATAGATAGATAGGAACATTACTAGCGCCAACACTGAGCCTTGAGGTGTGTGTGTGTGTGTGTGTGTGTGTGTGTGTGTGTGTGTGTGTGTGTGTGTGTGTCTGTCCGTCTGTCTGTGTGTGTTGAGTTGTGTGTGTGTGTGTGTGTGTGTGTGTGTGTGTGTGTGTGTGTGTGTGTCTGTCTGTCCGTCTGTCTGTGTGTGTTGAGTTGTGTGTGTGTGTGTGTGTGTGTGTGTGTGTGTGTGTGTGTGTGTGTCTGTCCGTCTGTCTGTGTGTGTTGAGTCGTGTGTGTACGCAGGAGAGCCTGTGTTTGCGTCAGGCAGGGATACTGAGTGTGGAGGGATGGCTGAGTTCATATTAAGCCTGTGTGAATAGAGGTTTTTGTATGCATGTTAGTAAATGTGTGTGTGTGTGTGTGTGTGTGTGTGTGTAATTCTAACTCACAGAAGAATCGTGGAAGAGAATTACATGCGCTTCAGTTGAAGGTGTGGGATGATGGGTCTCTTTGATCCCACTTGAACACATACAAGACTTCAGCATGCAAGTATAATTATGCAAACACAAACACACACACACACACACAAAATCACGTTCACCTCCTGTGATGTTTGACTTTGGAAGGACCTACCAACAAAAGACCGTAATGCATAAATCAATTTAATTTAGCCCAGTCTCAACTAACCTACCTATATTTGCTCAAACTGAACCCTGCCTAACCTCGAATGACCTAATCCAACTTAAATCAACCCAACCTAATCTAGCTTAACCTCACCTAACCCAGTCTAATTGTATTTAACCTCACAATCTCACGTAACCTCCCTATACCTAACCTAACCAATTCTGACGCAGCCTAACTGCATCTAACCCTACCTAATCCTACCCAGTCTCACTTAACCATACCATACCCGACCTAACCCAACCAGTCAAGCCTAAAATGACCTAATCCAACCGAACCTAACCCAGCCTAACCCAACCAAATAAAACCCAACCCAAAATCTATCAAAACCGACGTATTCTAAAGCAATCTAACCTAATCCGTCTATATCTAGTCAAACTGAAGCCAACCCAACCAAAAATTACCTAATCAGACCAAACCCTGCCCAAAGTGACCTAACCTAACTTTCGATCGGCTATACATTCGCTAAAAAATTTTGCTGCTGCCTGAAAGTCTACGAATGTCACATTCCAAGTTTCGCCTGTTCTGTGTACACGTATAACTTCGTTCTTTCCTAATTGTATCTTTACAGGAATGAGTCAAGCTCGTACTGTCTCGTGTCTTAAACCATATCTATCGTACATATCCTTAAATTTGTGAATTATTTTGGCAAACACTATTTCATTCGGTAGTGCATTCCATTGATCAATTGCTCTGTTTGGGAAACTGAATTTCCTTACGTCTTTATCACCTCTCTTCTTATGCAGTTTTTTGCAGTGTCCTCTTGCTGATGCTTCTCCATATGTTAAGTAATCATTTATGTGTGTGTGTGTGTGTGTGTGTGTGTGTGTGTGTGTGTGTGTGTGTGTGTAATTCTAACTCACAGAAGAATCATGGAAGAGAATTACATGCGCTTCAGTTGAAGGTGTGGGATGATGGGTCTCTTTGATCCCACCTGAACACATACAAGGCTTCAGCATGCAAGTATAATTATGCAAACACACACACACACACATATACACACAGCTCTCTTTCTCTCTCTCTCTCTCTCTCTCCAACTCTCTCTCTTTTACTCTAGTTCATATTTCAAGTGCATATGTAAGTCTATGTCTGACCTTTCACCATATATGTCTGGCTGATTCGCCACAGCTACAATATATCATCTTGCCTGGTCATTACTTACAGCCTCGTATCTGCATAATAAACCGTGAAATATTGTAACTGGCGGACCATGGCAGGAAAACGAGAGAAAAAGAGGCTGGATAAGAGAAAAGGAGCCGAGAGTAAAAGCAAAAAGAACAGAGAATGAGATAAAGAGAGCAGTGACTGACACAAAAAGCATAATGGCATGAATGGGGCCAGAAAAAGTGAAAGAGGAAGGACAGAAGAGAGGAAAAGGATAGACACCCAAAGCAGCACTACACTGAGTGAGTGGATGGTGTGCACAGGAAAATGGCACAGCTAGGAACAATTTTAAAAATGCTGTACTTAGTCTCCTGTCATGACACCATCACTCCAGCAACCAATGTTTGTGCAGTGGGCATGGAGAAGGATGATCCTCCTGTCCTAAGGTGCTTTCAGCAGAGGTAAAATGGGTTTTTAGCTTCATAAAAACCTATGCATTTGTGTCTCCTGTTGCCACTATTTGGTAACATGGAGGCACCTTTCATACTCAGAGGGTTAAGACATCTTCCATAGTGGTACTGCATGTCATTATTGTACTTTCAAGTTTATAAATGATATATTTATTAATTTCTATAGTAACCCAGTGACATTAAGTTGGTGCTTTAAGAAAGGCATGTTATTTATAAGTTAAAAAATTTAGAAAACAATTATGATGCTATAGCAAGCGTAGGTCTTTTCACCTGATGGCAGCTGTCCATGGCACCACCACCGTGCATTGTCAAGATGGCAGTTATGGAGCAGCATGTCATTACTAATGCTAGGTATTAATATCAACCACCCTGGCATAGTAAATGGTTCCTGGACTACAAAAGACCACTTGGTTTGTCAGTCGGGGTAGAATCACAGTGTGAGTGGACTGCAGGTGCCCCAAATTATAGGAAGGCAAGTTATAAGTACACACTCACTCCCTAACCATTCCAGCCCCTGGAATCCTGACTCCACCTCATAAATATCCTCACTTAAATGCTTCATATTCTGGCATTAATATCCTGTATATCTCAGGAGTCAAGATGGAGAGATGGTTATTTTATGCTGTGTTAAGTAGACAAACAGACAGACTGACAAATGAGGAAGTAAAGGAGTAGTGTGGTGTTGATGTGGTTGAAAATGTTAAGAGAAATACTCTGAGATGGTCTGGCTATGTGGAAAGGATGGAGAATGAGAGACTGACCAGAAGAGTTTACCAGTGAGGTGGAAAGGAAGAGGGGGAGGGGGAGACCAAGAATGAGGAGAGGGATGGAGTGGAAAGGATGGAGAATAAGAGACTGACTAGAAGAGTGCATGTGAGGTGGGGGGGGGAGACCAAGGATGATATGAAGTGGAGACGATGGACAATAAGAGACTGACTAGAAGAGTGCATATTTAGGTGAAGTAAATATGGAGGCTAAGGGACTGACAAGAGATCAAGCTGGCTGGATGAATTTTGTGCGGAGAAGCACATGACCAGGGATTTGGAACCCCTTTTAAAGTGGCAGCGTCCGGACTGACTCTATCGGATAAGTACACGTGAAGCTACAGAACGTGGTGAAATTTTTTGGCCTATCAGATGAAGCTGGGATTCTGTAAACTTGAATGGTGAGTGAATGGAAGTGTGTCCCATTGAACTGGGCAGACTCTGGCTGTCTGGACGCTGCTACTCCTCACCCCACCCTAGGGTGGGATGGGAGGTCTGGATGATGATGATGATAATGATGATGATGAAATATGGAAGAATAAAGAAGGTAATAACTTATACCATTATTTAGCAAATGAAAGTATTAAAATAATAAATCAAAAAATATATAATAAAACAGGTATTGATGCTGATGAATTAAAATGTGATGAACAGAAATAAATGCTGCATCACAATGGGCATGACCTCAGTGGTAGATGTTATACAACTCATGAAACAAGTCTTCAAATTTCAGAGTACTGAATGGTGGATAAATAAATGTGAAGGCCAATAACCCATACACCTAACTGATTTTTATTCCTACTTGACCATTTTCTTACTTAATTTCACTATGCTACCCACATGCCTGTGATGGAGACTAGGGATGGAAAGACGATTATATGTAAGGTGAATTTCCCCATACACAAAACTTCCTTTGGATGATTTAGAGGATGTACAAAGCAGTTTGCCACATTTATGTAAATGAATATGCTGAAAATATGAGTTACTTGAGAGGAGCACGTGGAGTGACGTGGAGGGACAGGTTGACGAATGAAGAAGTGAAGGAACGTTGTGGGGTAGATGTGGATGTGGTTGAAAAGATTAGGAGAAATACACTGAGGTGGTTTGGACATGTGGAGAGAATGGAGAATGAAAGACTGAACAAGAGGGTGTATGTAGGTGAGGTGGAGGGAGGGAGAGGGAGGGGCAGACCGAGGATGAGGTGGAGGGATGGAGTTGAGAGGTATATGAGGGAGGGGGGGGGTGAGTTGGGGGGAGGGGAGTCAAATGGTGGGTGACAGAGTGACTTGGAGGCATTTTGTCTGCGGCCACCCTTTGCGGGATTAGGGCGTCGGGCTATAGATAGATAGATAGATAGAATATGCTGAAAATATACCAGTAATCATAACATCAATAGACAAAAACTATAGGAAAACTACAGGATGCATCTGTTAACCTAGAACCATAAGACTGTGCACACAAGACAATGAATAACTACATCTTAAAACTCTTACCTTCTCCAGTCATATTTTCTGATGAGTCTCGTTGATGGCCATTAGGTCTGTCTGGTGGATAATTCTGCTATGTATCCTCAGGCGTTGTTACCTGTGAGGTGGAGAAAGTAAAGGCATAATGAGATTCATAACATATCATATCATTTATAGAGGTTCCAGCATGCTTGCATACATTGGCCTTGATCACCTATTGGCAGCTCTCCATCCTGCTTGATCTCTGGCAGCCTTCCTGTTCAGTCCCTTATCCCTGAGGTCACACTATGACCTCATCTCTGGTCTTTTTCAGTGTGCCTCTTGCAACCCTACCCTCGAAGTTCACTTTTCTTACACTTTGCACCAAACTGTCATTCTCCATCCCCTCCACAAGCCCTTATCATCTCAGTCTACCCCTCCTCATCACAACACCAATACATCTCTAGTCCCATCCCTCCTCTAAATACTTTAGTTGTAAACCTAGCCCCCCCATGCCTTGCATTCAAGGATGCACTACACATCCATCTAATCATTGTCAGTTCTATATGTTTGAGCCAACAAATACAGCATCCTCTTCCTTTACTGCCCAGGTCTCACTACCATACAGCATTACATTCCTAACACATGTCGCCTACAAAGATCCCTTAGCATGGAAGGAGAGCCCTCTCAATGTCAGGAGAGGCAACAGCCCCCTGAACTTCTTCCAACCACTCCTTACTCTGGCCAAAGAGATGCTCCAGCCTCACCTCCAGTATATAACATGTCTCCCAAATTAATAATAATAATAATAATAATAATACAGTAATAATCTGGTCTTTTGTTTCTCAAAAGCACCAGTCCTTCCATAGGGAATTCTCTAGCTCTGGAAACACGTATACATTATTTTTACAGTTACAAGAATTGTGACATCTCTCATATACAATACAAACTTCATCAATAAAAAAAAAAAAAAAGAAGAGGAAAAGAAAGGGGCAATAATTAAACCCTACAATCATCTGTCATAATACCTCTCTTCAGGATGTGGCATTTTTAAAAAAGAAAGGCTTTTAGCTGTCTCTTTTAAAGGATTCAGCAGAAGAGAGTTGTCTCATGGACAATGGCAATCTATTATATAATCTAGGGGCTCTATACACAAAAGAACAATCAGCGAAAGATGACTGGTGAATGGCTCCAGGCTCGTCAAGATGCAAGGAATCATCTTCACTGCATAACATCACACCTGGGCGTGCCAATGGGAGTTTTAACAATTCAGCAAGATACTTCAGTTCACCAAACTTAAGAACCTTGAATGTAATAAGATACACTTTAAATTCAATTCTAGCCTTTACTGGTAACCAAGGCAACTCATTTAGGAACAGGGTAGTCAAGGTTCTAGGGGGGAGACCAAAGATAAGCCATGATGCCCTGTTCAACATAGACTGAACTCTTGTTAGTATATTATTTGGATGACCAACCCACAGTGAATTACAATAATCAACACGAGACAAGACCACTGCATGGACCAATGTTAAGAGGCACCATCTATTCAGGAATTTTCTCACAGCGTACAGATTTCTGATATGCAAGTTACACCCTCTGACAACTTGATTAATATGTTCTTGGCGATTTAACTTTGAATTGAAATAAACACCCAGATTTCAAAAAGAGCTGACTGGATGAAGCTGTGGCACACCAATGTTCAAAACCAGGGCACTGTCAGTGTCGTCACCCCTTCCGTTTCCTCTGATGATGATGCTCTCAGTTTTCCCATCATTTGGCTTAAATTTCCTCCTAGCCATCCAAATCTTAATATCAGACAATAGAGATTCAAGCTTAGTCTTAGTATCATTGATATCTTACATCTTAACGTAGAGGTGGGTGTCATCAGCATAAACATGATAGAAATGATGGGACAAAACTCTTCCACACACTCAGGAGACTCACCAGCAAGATCAATCCTTTCACACCTGACAATCTCTATATGCTCTCCACAACACACCAAACACATGAACTCTGCATTATCTCACAGTCTACCTCTAATACCACTACATCTCATATGCACCCACTTCTCTACTACAGAAGATGGAGTTCCTTCCCATACCCTTGTGGCAAACTGCACATGGCCACCCTCCCTGCTTTGTCCTGCCACCTGCCCCAGATATCATCACTTGTAGTGTATTTGGACAAGGTTATTCAAAATAGTATAAAATAATCTTTATACTCTGTAAAGGCCAATTTTCATAGTCACCTGTATAGTATATGAAAAATTTAGAAAATCCATGCAACTAACACAAATATAAGTACTGTACAGTACAGTAAAACCTAGAGATAATAAATCTCAGTTTACCAAATCACCTTCCATCCAGTGTCACCCCTGACAGCAATTCCAAAGGGTGAGGAAGTGGAAGTGAGGAGAAAAAAGGCTAAAGCTGCTGCATGTGTGATGATGTGTGCCAAGTGCATGGTAGGCCTTTGTATGGCAGAGTGCTTCCATGTCTCTAAATGCTTCAGTCAGAAAACATTGTATATGCAGGTAAAGATCCTGGTTTAGTGTACATAAAAATATAAAATCAGTGTAATAGTGAATAAGGAGACAAAGCCTTCAGGATATACTGTAATGTGTACATACCCAGTTTCAATATTTTAGAAAATAAATAATTTGTGTAATAATGAGTTTGGAGACAGTGGTGAGTGACACTGCTGTGTACTACACAATAGCAAAAGTGAAAGTGATGCTCGCTACGAGCATTATTCTGGACTGTTATTCTGTAGTTTTATATGACCAAAGATGAGTACTTACAGAGACAGAAAACTACTTTGTAAGTGCATAACAAGTAATTAGTGGTAGAAAAATAAGCAAATGAGTGACTATCTTTGGTGAAGTCAAGTGCTACATTTTTTCCCTCATGTGACAACCTGGCATAATTACAGTACGTTACTTCAGCACCTTGTAGGTGACTCTGTAGTAACAAATGACAGTAAGTGATATGATTAGTGAGGAAATGTAAAAATTATAAGGAGAACATCATAACCTTAACTGCTATTATGCTCATGTAGCATATTTAGTGCTAAGTGTAGTGCTTGCAATTGTGCTCTTGTAGGCTATGTCCATACCACAGTACAGTGCAACAAGTGTCCTTATAACTCAAAATTAGCAAGGAACTTGTTTTTTATGTGCTATAGAGCACAGATGTCACCTCTTAAACTTTGTCTCACAAGTGGCATGACATCCACCTGCAATGCTGCCTTGCATTTGCCTCGGAGACCCACGTTCACCAACCGCACAGAACACCTCCTATTCAACTCACTCCCCCTCCAACCATGTACCACTTACAGAGCCAGTTTCTTTCCGAGGTTAGAGGAAATATTGTAGTTCATGTGAATAAAATATAAACATCTTGGGTTAAGTATAAGTGGGTCATAACACCTTAAAAAACACCCTATTTTACCCATATATGCTGCACCAGCAATATGGGTTAAAAACACCCTGCCCCAGCCAAATGATCATTGGCTCATTGTTGTCCCCAGTTAGCCTGTTATCATCATCATCATCCGGACCTCCTTTCCCTCCCTAGTGCAGGGTGAGGAGTAACAATATCCAGACAGCCTAAGTTTGCTCAATCCAATGGGTCACGCTTCCATTCACTCATCATTCAAGCCCCTGGAATCCTGGCTCTATCTGCTATGCCAAAAACAGTCACCACACTCTGTAGCTTCACATAAATGTATCCAATAGAGTCAATACAGAAGGTTTACTGCAGTGTATGCTTTCTGCACTGGTAATGTCATCAAGTGGTGGCCAACAGGTTAGCATGGGGTACAAAAGTGTAGTTATTACATGCTGTACAGATTACTGCTTACCGTATGATGGAACAACAGAGATGCGATTCTGGTAAATGGGTCCTTCTTGTCTAAATGAACAGTGTCAAGACCTCTTGCTGCCACAGCCACCATAAGGAGGCACTGGTGGCCACACCTTGTCCTGCATCTGAGGATTGAAATAAAGAAATGGTTACAGATGGTTCTTTAAATCTATTCTCTAATATTTTTAACATACCCAACGGCGAAACATATTAACATTATTTCACTTTATACAGGTTAAAATGAAAATATACCTAAGCAGATTTTGTCTTTATCAATGAAAGAAAAGTTGAGGGCATTCATTGTTAAACCCTGTCACACTTAACTATAAAAAAATAAAAAGTCAATACTCTGATACAAGGTAAGCAATTGTATAACTGTTGCAATAAAATATAACTAAAGGTGAAAAGCAAGATACAGTATAACCTTGGACCTAACAAGAAAACAATACAGATAAAAGAAAACACCAGCCTTTGCAAGACAACTCCCAAATACCACAGTGAAAGCAAGACTCCATAAACAAACACCTGTATGCACTAAGAAAATGAGGCATATCTATTTTTATCAAATTACACACAGTTTTAATTTTGCTGATTTCAGCAAGCAAAAAACCTTAGCACGATTATGCGATACAGAATTTTAATGGCAAGAATAAATGAGACAAACACATCTATCCTAGAAAGTCATAGGATGACTTAAACACCCCTCACCCTATCATCATCACTTCCAACCAAGCTTCCCATCACAGAGACCCCCTTCCTAAGCTGAGTAAAATCGTCTGGCAGCAGCAAGAATAAAATCATCTGGGACACAGCAACAATACACTGAGAAAAGATGTAACAGTACTGAAGAGGTTCAAAAATACCAACATGGACTGGTTGTGATCCAGGTTAAATATCAACAAAATCACATTCCACTGAACAATATTTACTCTTCACTAACTTGGCCCAATTTTTCAGTCTTTTCCAGCTGTGTCACATAAGAGTAACTCGAGGCACAGAAAGGCAATGCTATTACTCATAATCCTTTTCACACTGTGCCTACCATCCTGTTTTAAGAAAGTTACAACTCATAATTCAGGCTGGAAAGATTTAAAATTTTTGGCCAATCTAAAGTTCAGAGTATAATCTCAACCAAACAAATAAAACAAAGTATAATGGCCATATTACTATAACAATGTGGAAGTGTGGACATGCTATATCTACCTATAGCCAGACACCTTGATCCTGTGAGGGTACATATCTCCTCCCTGTCCACTGCCATCTACCTGCCCTCCCCCCAGATTACACCCCCTGCCTCTCCCTCCACCTCACTCACATACACCCTCCTGATGAAGTTTCCTACTCTCCATTCCCCCAACTTACACCCCCCTCTCATATATCTCTCCACTCCATCCCTCCATCTCATCCTCAGTCTCCACCTCACTCACATACACTCTCAGAATTAATCTTCCTACACCCTCCTCTCTCATGCACCTCTCCACTCCGCCCTCCATCTCATCCTCAGTCTCCCCCTGCCACTTTCCCCACCTCCATCTCACTCACACAAACCCCTACTTAGTCTCTCTCTCCATCCCCCCCCCACTTACACCTCCCTCTCATACCTCTATTCCATCCCTCCACCTCACTCTCATACTCCACCCCCAACTTACACCCTCCTCTCCTATATACCTCCACTCATCCCTCCATCTCATCCTCAGTCTCCCCCTCCCTCTTACCCCACATCCACCTTACTCACATACACTCCTAGTTAGTTTCCCTCTCCTTCCCATTTCAATTTACAACATCCTCTACTCAATCCCTCAGTTTCCCTCTCCCCCCCCCCTCCACCTCACACATTAGGGCCGATTCACACTACACGGTTCGTCTCCGTACGGCTTTCGTACGTTAATTATTATATCGAAATCAATGGGGTTGTTCACACTATATTTTCCGCTTATTGTTCATCTTTCGTGCGGCTTTCACTCGTACAGATCGCCTACGTTTGGAAGAAATCTCTAACGAATGAAACGTATACGTATGGAAACGCTGCGTACCTCCACCAATCAGTGTGAACATCAATACGTATCAGTCACGGTGTGTTTACAGACAACAGAGGACAACTTTAGCCTGTCAATGCTTTTGGCCGTGAACAGTACTATAAGTAGTCATGAGTGACGAGAAGTTATTAGAACTGGTCAGAGGCTACGAGGAACTATATGAAATGGGCAACAGAAAATACAACGATAACCATGTGAAAGAAAAAATATGGAAATTAATAGGAGAGGGATTGGAAAAATTGGGTAAGATATTTAAATATTTCACTATTTTATTATAACAGTGTGACAAATAGCATTTTATCCTTCATCCTATTCATTACCATTCATAGGGTATCTCTTAACACCCTATCCATTACCATTCACAGGTTCTCCCAACATCCTGTTCATAACCATTGGTAAGTTCTCTCTCAACCCTCTTTACGCCCATGGAAGAAAACCCTGACTAAGCTTTACAGAAACACTTAAAAAAAAAAAAAAAAAGGGGGGGGGGGATAGGGGTTGCATTGTTTGAAAAAATAAATAAATAGATAGAGGGGTGGGAGAGGGGTTGCATTGTTTGATGGTCCTTAACTATGAGGTATGGCAGTCTCCTTGGTTACTTCGTTTATTTTCCTATCGCTTACAAAGGCTTCAACATGCCTGCATAAGTTAGCCTTGGTCACCTAATGGCATCTCTCCATACTACTTGATCTCTGCCAGTCTCCCTGTCCAGTCCCTTATCCCTGAGGTCTCACTCTGACTTCATCCCAGATCTTTTTTTTAGTCTGCCTCTCACAACTCGACCCTAAACAATCACAGCTCTCACCCTCCATCCTCTCCACATGTCCATACCATCTCAACCTACCCCTCCTCATCACTACATCAATACATACAAGTCCCATTCTTCTTCTCAACTCTTCAACTGCAGTCCTAACACCCTTCCCAAGGCCTGTCATTCAAGGATGCACTACAAACAAATCTAATCATTGTCATTACTGTACGTTTAAGCCTATGAACATCCTCATCCTTCACTGCCCAGGTCTAACGTGCCACATACAAAGATCCCTTAGCACTGAGGGAAAGCCCTCTCAATGTCAGGAGGCAACAGCTCCCTGAACTTCCTCCAGCCACTCCTTATCCTAGCCACACAGCTAACACCAGCTCCACCTCCAGCACACAGCATGTCCTAAAAAAAAAAAAAAAATCCTCTACACACTCAACAGCAAGACTAATCCTTTCATGCCTGAAATCTCCATATGCTCCCCCCCACACACTGCACACACCATGTCAGCATTTTTCACAGTCTAACACCACATACACAGCCTCTCACCAACACTGAACAAGTTGTAATTCCTTCCCACACCCTAGTGGTAATCCACACATGGCCACACTCCCTCAGCTTTGACAGTACCACCACCAGCCCTAGATACCATCACCCTTGGTTACTAGTCGTATCAACCCTCCAATCACACTACACACTGCCATCAACTGAGACAAAAGGGAACAGGGATCTGTCAGGTTTGATAACATGCTATAACAAATTTAACAGACAATGGAGAAAGTTGCCTTCATGAGGTGGCAGTCTCCTTGGTTAGGGCTACTAGTCATATCAATGTGCTAAAGCAATACACTTTACAGGTACAGGAGGCTTGCTTTCATGTGTCTCCTTGGTTACTAGTCCTGCAGGTGGTAGGTGACTGTGATCATCCACTCACTTGATATACAGTGCAACCTCTTAAACTCGAAGTTCTTGTGTCCTTTTGATACTTTTGAAAAATTTGAACTTTTAATAAAGCATTTCTGTGGCTGTCTTAATTCTCATGGTTTAGACATGCTTTTGACACAAGCTTTGTTGTCTGGGCTAACTAGCTGGCTTCAGGCATCCTATTTTCCATTGTTAACACTACCATTTATCTCATCTCTTAACTCAAGGATCAGTACAATAATCGCTACAAACCATGAAGTGTTTTTCACATTTCCTTTCCTCATCTTGTGTATGTCCCCTTGTTCTAAAACACTTTGCAGTTCTATTCATATTTAACATCAATCAGTAAGTTGCAAGGGACAGTAATTATGCATTCATTTATTTACGTAAAAACTACAGTACTGAACATGAATATTTACATCTTTCAGCAACCACCATCCACTCCTTGATGTAGCACTGCCCACTATCTCCATTACTTTTGTTTCTGTCCTCCTCTCTCCCTATTTCTCACATCTTTCCTGTCAATTTTTATTACTCCTTCCTTTTCAGGTGGCTTTACACTGAGTAAATGCCTAATGGTTTCCTGTAAGCCAGAAAACCATTTACAATGCTGGGTGGTAACCATATAACCAACACATACGTGATGCTACACTTCACATATTGTGCACTGATTACACAGTTTATTTTATGACATTTTATGATACGTACAATTACTGCCAGTCTGCATTACTATAATCTTGCAGAAATATTGCAATCTCAGTGATGAAATACTTAAGTACATGTGTGTGTGTGAAAAAAAATGGACGATGATGGTGGTGGTTTATATCTGCTCAAAAATAGATTGCACAGTGGTTTAACACTGATGCAAATGATCTATTAGAATTACACTAAGACTGCTGCCTACCAACAATCATGCTTCAGTCAAAAGTGAATAAAATCAGTTGATGTCTGACAAGTGGTGTTGCATGGTGTTGTGTGATAAAGGAATATTTACCATAATTCCACTCCAAAACTTAAAAACCTTATCACACTGCTTTGTAATGTCATACACTGTCAGGTTTAACACCACCGCTATCTTTGACAACACCTGCAATGAGTTATTTACTCTAGTTTCAGTTGGTACAGCACTGAGAACTGTCAAATTTGTCATACATGGTAGTTTCCATCACCAATCATTTCACAACACACACACTAAGTACTTGTGGCTGCATTCTTATACTGCATCAGTTTTGTTCCCAGCACTGCACTAATTGGTAAAGCCAGGACACCTGTTTGAAGCCACAATTATGGTCAAATATCTCTGGCAGCCTCCCTATTCAGTCCTAGCCCTGAGGTCACACCCTATGGCCTCTTCCCAGGTCCTTTTCAGTCTGCCTCTCACCCCTACCCTCAACCTTGCCACTTATCACCTTCCGCACCCAATTGTTACTCTCCATTAAAAATAAAATCAAGGCATTTGAGAGAAGAACAAGTACCAATGGAACTTACAAATCTGCATATAAGACAAGGTTTTACTATCACACCACTGATTTCCCTAGATAAATAGCTAAGGAAGAGGTGTTTGGGAGCTTCCTTTTGAATGCAGGGGTCTCCAACTGACTTGAGTTTAACCCCTAAAATAAATCATTACAGAAGAGATGTCAGGGAGCTTCCTGTTGTGTGTTAATTCACTCCTGCCACAGCCAATGGTTTTATCCAGCTCTGGGGATATTTTATTTACTGATGGGGTAACAATGGCTATCTGTCTTCTGTTGCAAGTCTCCAAAGACTTAAAACTATATGGAAAATTTAAGAATGAAACCTAAGGCACAAGGGGTGGCAGTGATCATTTCCTGGGATATGGTTGTTAGCACTGCCAATTTAACTGCAGCACACTTACTGCAAATAATTCCACTTAGCAAAATTGAGTTTTTAATGTTCTGCATGATTCTTGCAACTTTAGCTTCCTCAGCTATTTAAGCACAAGTTGCAGTGCATTTTGACTAACACCTACTGAGGCCAGTTCTGCAACCAACTGGCAATTAACAAAAGCAGCACCACAGCAAGATTTATTTATTTAAATGGCTCTTGTAGCTTTAAGGGTTGCTGACCTCTGGGCTATGGGAAAGGTGTACAGGCAAGGTAATGTCAATCTGGCATTAAGCTGTATCCCTCCACAAAAGGACAAAAAGCTATACCAATTTATGGGCTAAAATCGGTGCTTCCATCTCACTTAGATTTCTTAACCAAGGAAAAAATAATCTTGCCACTTAGCTATACTGTAGTCTGTCCTTCACCTGATGGAACTGGCCCATTAACATTGCTATTACTCTTTGAACAGCACCATATAGTACTGAATACATATCAAAGCACTTGTTTTTATACGAGAATATATAACCCCTCCACTTCTGTGATGCATTTAGTATATTGTTGCTGTATAACTTTACCTATTGTAGAATATGTAACTTCTAACATTTGCCAGAATACTGTAGATGTAGCAGTAGTCTAATTTTACCTACTTAATATATACATGTGCGGTTTAATATAAGCCAGAGTACTGTAGATTACAGTATGTAGTAGTAGTAGTCTAACATTACAGTGCCTACTTTAGTACATGATGGAGTAGCCTAACATATGTCTAATATTACCTACCATACCTTGCTGGTGGTGCAGTGGGCAGGGTGAATGGCAAGTCCTGCGCCAGGTGTTACACTGTCTCCCTCAAACACTTGTGGCTGTGACTGTGGGAGGAACCGCAGGGAGTGCTTGGCGAGGAGAACATCTGGCGTGGACTCATTAGACTGCTCAGGTTCTGTTGGGAACAGCACATAGTTAGGGAATAATATCACCAACATTTTATCCAAATTTCCCATACAGGGTGTTGCATGAAATGTGTGACAAACTTCAGCAAGTTGTTCTTGGGACAATTTTGAGTTAAAAATTGCTGCATCAACATGGGTTCATTTCTCATCTATTATGCTCAGGTTCTGTTGGGAATGGCAGCAGATTAGAGACTGGTATCTGCAAAATGTTATCCACAAGGCTTCAGCATGTAAGTATAATTATGCAAACACACACACACACACACACACACACACACACACACACATATACACACAGCTCTCTTTCTCTCTCTCTCTCTCTCTCTCCAACTCTCTCTCTTTTACTCTAGTTCATATTTCAAGTGCATATGTAAGTCTATGTCTGACCTTTCACCATATATGTCTGCCTGATTCGCCACAGCTACAATATATCATCTTGCCTGGTCATTACTTACAGCCTCGTATCTGCATAATAAACCGTGAAATATTGTAACTGGCAGACCATGGCAGTAAAACGAGAGAAAAAGAGGCTGGATAAGAGAAAAGGAGCCGAGAGTAAAAGCAAAAAGAACAGAGAATGAGATAAAGAGAGCAGTGACTGACACAAAAAGCATAATGGCATGAATGGGGCCAGAAAAAGTGAAAGAGGAAGGACAGAAGAGAGGAAAAGGACAGACACCCAAAGCAGCACTACACTGAGTGAGTGGATGGTGTGCACAGGAAAATGGCACAGCTAGGAACAATTTTAAAAATGCTGTACTTAGTCTCCTGTCATGACACCATCACTCCAGCAACCAATGTTTGTGCAGTGGGCATGGAGAAGGATGATCCTCCTGTCCTAAGGTGCTTTCAGCAGAGGTAAAATGGGTTTTTAGCTTCATAAAAACCTATGCATTTGTGTCTCCTGTTGCCACTATTTGGTAACATGGAGGCACCTTTCATACTCAGAGGGTTAAGACATCTTCCATAGTGGTACTGCATGTCATTACTGTACTTTCAAGTTTATAAATGATATATTTATTAATTTCTATAGTAACCCAGTGACATTAAGTTGGTGCTTTAAGAAAGGCATGTTATTTATAAGTTAACAAATTTAGAAAACAATTATGATGCTATAGCAAGCGTAGGTCTTTTCACCTGATGGCAGCTGTCCATGGCACCACCACCGTGCATTGTCAAGATGGCAGTTATGGAGCAGCATGTCATTACTAATGCTAGGTATTAATATCAACCACCCTGGCATAGTAAATGGTTCCTGGACTACAAAAAACCACTTGGTTTGTCAGTCGGGGTAGAATCACAGTGTGAGTGGACTGCAGGTGCCCCAAATTATAGGAAGGCAAGTTATAAGTACACACTCACTCCCTCACCATTCCAGCCCCTGGAATCCTGACTCCACCTCATAAATATCCTCACTTAAATGCTTCATATTCTGGCATTAATATCCTGTATATCTCAGGAGTCAAGATGGAGAGATGGTTATTTTATGCTGTGTTAAGTAGACAAACAGACAGACTGACAAATGAGGAAGTAAAGGAGTAGTGTGGTGTTGATGTGGTTGAAAATGTTAAGAGAAATACTCTGAGATGGTCTGGCTATGTGGAAAGGATGGAGAATGAGAGACTGACTAGAAGAGTTTACCAGTGAGGTGGAAAGGAAGAGGGGGAGGGGGAGACCAAGAATGAGGAGAGGGATGGAGTGGAAAGGATGGAGAATAAGAGACTGACTAGAAGAGTGCATGTGAGGTGGGGGGGGAGACCAAGGATGATATGAAGTGGAGACGATGGACAATAAGAGACTGACTAGAAGAGTGCATATTTAGGTGAAGTAAATATGGAGGCTAAGGGACTGACAAGAGATCAAGCTGGCTGGATGAATTTTATGCGGAGAAGCACATGACCAGGGATTTGGAACCCTTTTTAAAGTGGCAGCGTCCGGACTGACTCTATCGGATAAGTACACGTGAAGCTACAGAACGTGGTGAAATTTTTTGGCCTATCAGATGAAGCTGGGATTCTGTAAACTTGAATGGTGAGTGAATGGAAGTGTGTCCCATTGAACTGGGCAGACTCTGGCTGTCTGGACGCTGCTACTCCTCACCCCACCCTAGGGTGGGATGGGAGGTCTGGATGATGATGATGATAATGATGATGATGAAATATGGAAGAATAAAGAAGGTAATAACTTATACCATTATTTAGCAAATGAAAGTATTAAAATAATAAATCAAAAAATATATAATAAAACAGGTATTGATGCTGATGAATTAAAATGTGATGAACAGAAATAAATGCTGCATCACAATGGGCATGACCTCAGTTGTAGATGTTATACAACTCATGAAACAAGTCTTCAAATTTCAGAGTACTGAATGGTGGATAAATAAATGTGAAGGCCAATAACCCATACACCTAACTGATTTTTATTCCTACTTGACCATTTTCTTACTTAATTTCACTATGCTACCCACATGCCTGTGATGGAGAATAGAGATGGGATGACGATTATATGTAAGGTGAATTTCTCCATACACAAAACTTCCTTTGGATGATTTAGGGAATGTACAAAGCAGTTTGCCACATTTATGTAAATGAATATGCTGAAAATACACCAGTAATCATAACATCAATAGACAAAAACTATAGGAAAACTACAGGATGCATCTGTTAACCTAGAACCATAAGACTGTGCAAACAAGACAATGAATAACTACATCTTAAAACTCTTACCTTCTCCAGTCATATTTTCTGATGAGTCTCGTTGATGGCCATTAGGTCTGTTTGGTGGATAATTCTGCTATGTATTCTCAGGCGTTGTTACCTGTGAGGTGGAGAAAGTAAAGGCATAATGAGATTCATAACATATCATATCATTTATAGAGGTTCCAGCATGCTTGCATACATTGGCCTTGATCACCTATTGCCAGCTCTCCATCCTGCTTGATCTCTGGCAGCCTTCCTGTTCAGTCCCTTATCCCTGAGGTCACACTATGACCCTGTCCCAGGTCTTTTTCAGTCTGCCTCTCGCAACCCTACCCTCGAAGTTCACTTTCTTACTTTTTGCACCAAACTGTCATTCTCCATCCCCTCCACAAGCCCTTATCATCTCAGTCTACCCCTCCTCATCACAACACCAATACATCTCTAGTCCCATCCTTCCTCTAAATACTTTAGTTGTAAACCTAGCCCCCCCATGCCTTGCGTTCAAGGATGCACTACACATCCATCTAATCATTGTCAGCTCTGTATGTTTGAGCCAACAAATACAGCATCCTCTTCCTTTACTGCCCAGGTCTCACTACCATACAGCATTACATTCCTAACACATGTCGCCTACAAAGATCCCTTAGCATGGAAGGAGAGCCCTCTCAATGTCAGGAGAGGCAACAGCTCCCTGAACTTCTTCAAACCACTCCTTACTCTGGCCAAAGAGATGCTCCAGCCTCAGCTCCAGTACATAACATGTCTCCCAAATTAATAATAATAATAATAATAATAATAATAATAATAACAATAATAATAATAATAATAATAATACAGTTATAATCTGGTCTTTTGTTTCTCAAAAGCACCAGTCCTTCCATAGGGAATTCTCTAGCTCTGGAAACAAATATACATTATTTTTACAGTTACAAGAATTGTGACATCTCTCATATACAATACAAACTTCATCAGTAAAAAAAAAAAAAAAGAAGAGGAAAAGAAAGGGGCAATAATTAAACCCTACAATCATCTGTCATAATACCTCTCTTCAGGATGTGGCATTTTTAAAAAAGAAAGGCTTTTAGCTGTCTCTTTTAAAGGATTCAGCAGAAGAGAGTTGTCTCATGGACAATGGCAATCTATTATATAATCTAGGGGCTCTATACACAAAAGGAAAATCAGCGAAAGATGACTGGTGAATGGCTCCAGGCTCGTCAAGACGCAAGGAATCATCTTCACTGCATAACATCACACTCGGTGTGCAGATGGGAGTTTTAACAATTCGGCAAGATACTTCAGTTCACCAAGCTTAAGAACCTTGAATGTAATAAGACACAGTTTAAATTCAGTTCTAGCCTTTACTGGTAACCAATGCAACTCAATCAGAAATGGGGTAGTTGAGGTTCTTGGGGGGAGACCAAAGATAAGCCGTGCTGCCCTGTTCAACACAGACTGAACTTTTGTTAGTATATTATTTGGAAGACCAACCCACAGTGAATTACAATAATCAACACGAGACAAGACCACTGCATGGACCAATGTTAAGAGTGTTACGAATTCTACTGTCTAGAGGAAGAAAATTCTAATTGTAACATGGCCAAACAAGTAACCCGTAAAAAGTGAACGAATCATATTAGGAATATAAAACTGAGCAAAAAGTTTGATATATATTACACATTATACAATCATTAAATAGTCTCACCAACGTTAACACTGCCAAACAAGCTTGCAGTAATAATCGGAGAAACTTCGCTTTTCTCTAATTCGTCAAAACCTAACTGGTTAAGCAGAACAGTAATACCCTAATACATACATATTAAAAGGTAAGGTTAAGCCATTAACTTAGCTGTAAGGTGACCACATGAACTAGAGTAAACCTCTGGACCACTTGTACACAATCGAGGAAACAGAAAGCAGGAGCCGTTAGTCTCAGAGGCTGCTAACACCACACAGATCAGTCAAGGAGTGAGTCACAGACGAACAGCTCCCTCCCTCAACTCCAACAGTTACCCAAGGTTACCAATTGGTCTTTTAAGATGTTGCAAACTACTGTATTATATAAAATTTCAACCTTACTACAAAACATACTAAAGTTAATATAATTATAAACACAAAACTGGAGAATTACTAAATTCATAAACAAGTTCATAATGAATACTTATTACAGAAAAATTAAAACACAAAACAACTGAACCCTACCAAGCGCAGAGCTCACACAAAAATTAGTAATTATGTCCATGACACCTTCCCTCTAAGATAAAATTTACTGGTAAATTTTATCATAGTCCAGATGAACCTAGTACCTATGAATATAGCTTTACAGTTCAGTGTATTAAACACGAGAAAGAGTATCAGCCAGGATATTTTCTTGCCCCTTGATATGCCTTATTTCTAAATTGTATGGCTGAATCAACAATGACCACCTCGTTAGTCTCTGATTTCTGTTTTTCATTCTGTTTAGAAACTTCAGTGGCTTATGATCGCTGTAAACAATCACTGGATACCTTGCATTACTTACATAAACATGAAATTTCTCTAAAGCTAGTATCAATGCCAAGAGCTCCTTTTCAATGGTAGCATAGTTTCTTTGATACTTCTTAAACTTGGTTGACATATAACACACAGGATGCAAAACTTCATCTTTTCCAAACTGAAGTAAAACAGCACCCGCTCCTGAATCACTGGCATCCACATGTAGACTGAAGGGTTTCTCAAAGTCTGGAGATCTCAGCACTGGAGCAGTGGACAACAAGGCTTGGATGTTTTCAAATGATGTTTGACATTCAGCTGTCCACTTGAAAATCTTCTTTGGACTAGAGAGGTCAGTTAACGGAGCAGCAACCTGAGAAAAATTTGGACAAAATCTTCTATAATATCCAGCCATCCCCAGGAAATGTAACAAGGACTTGCGGTCGGAAGGTGGTGGAAAGTTCTGAATGGCGTCTATTTTAGCGTCGACTGGTTTAATATGACCTTTCCCAACCACGTGACCCACGAATACTACTGTAGCACGTCCAAACTCGCTCTTTGCAAGACTTAGGGTAAGATCCGCCTCAGCCAGTCTAGTAAACAGTGCCCTGAGTCGTTCAATGTGTTCTTCCCAAGTAGATGAGACCACCACCAAATCATCCAGATAAGCCTGCACTCCCTCCAGTCCTCTGATGACGTTGTTTACCAAACGTTGGAAGGTGGCAGGTGCGTTCCTCAAGCCAAAACTCATGACCTTATACTGATACAAGCCATCTGCCGTGATGAAGGCAGAAATCCTCTTAGCCCTCTCTGTCAGTGCAACTTGATAGTAGCCCTTCAATAAATCCAATTTAGTAACGAACTCTGCTTTTCCAATTCCATCAATCACATCATCCAGACGGGGTAAAGGAAATGAATCTGGCAGAGTAACGGCATTCACGCGATGGTAGTCGGTGCACAGTCTCATACTTCCATCTGCCTTTGGAACAAGGAAGCATGGCGAAGCCCACTCACTGTCGCTAGGTTCCGCCAGATCATGGGAAATCAAAAACAATACCTCCTCTTGAAGCTTCTTTCTCTGGGAAGGGTTGGCTCGGTAAGAGGCTTGCTTGATTGGCTTGGTGTGGTCCAGTAGGATGATGTCATGCATCACATCACGACATGGCCTAGGAACGTCACCGCAGATCCCTCTGAATTCCCTCATCAGATTCACCAGATCTGCTGACTGCCGAAGTGAGAGGTGCTGCAATTTAGGACCAAAATTAGACAAAAGCTCTATGTTACATAGCTTAAGGGGATCAACTTCAAGGAATTCTGGATCTTCCACTTCCACTTCGTGCTGTACCATGATTTGTTCTCCTCCTCTACAGTAGTATGGCTTCAGTAAGTTTATATGTACCCGATGTTCCTTTCTTCCACGATCAGGAGTCTCTATTACATTAGTTCACAGAGTCAACCTTTTCTTTGACACAGTATGGTCCAAAATACTTTGTCTGAAGAGCATTCTTAGCTAAAGGAAGAAAAGCCAGTACTGAATCACCGGGATAAAAGTTTCTTTCCACTGCTTTCGTGTCAAAAATCTCCTTCATGTTTTCCTGTGCACCCTTCAAATTTTCTCTGGCAAAATTTCTGATATGATTTAACCTTTCTCTGAACTTTTGTACATATTGTAAGAGAGGTACAGTGTTATCCTCTGATACCCAACTTTCTTTGACTAATTTGAGTGGTCCCCTAACCTCATGTCCATACACGAGCTCGAATGGGGCATAACCAAGAGATTCCTGCTTACTCTCTCTAATGGCAAACAGAAGCAGATGTATCCCTTCATCCCACTCTTTCCCTGCTTCCAGACAATACTTTCTCAGCATTTGCTTATAAGTCTGATGAAAACGCTCTAAAGCGCCCTGTGACTCAGGATGGTAAGCTGTAGCGAAGTACTGCTTAATAGACAACTCATGCATCACTTGTTGAAAGAGACCACTTGAAAAATTCGAGCCTTGGTCTGACTGAATGGATCTGGGTATACCATACTGAGTAAAGAATTTGGTCAGTGCCTTAACAATTAATTTAGCAGAAATTTTCCTCAAAGGAATACATTCAGGATACCGAGTGGTAGCACACATAATCGTAAAAATGTACTGGTTTCCACTCTTAGTTTTTGGCAATGGACCTACACAGTCAATTATAATATGACTAAATGGCTCTTTCACAACCTCAATGGGCTTGAGAGGTGCTGGTGGAATAACACTGTTAGGCCTCCCTACCAGTTGGCAAGTGTGGCATGTCTGGCAATACTCTGAGACGTCCCATTTCATCTTTGGCCAAAAGAAATGTCTCATTAACTTGCTACAAGTCTTACGAACTCCTAAGTGTCCACCTAGACCATCATGAGCTAAACCTATTAAATCCTGACGGTAGACAGTTGGAACTACAACTTGGTACAAAACAGAAGTCTGATCATTAGCAGGTACATTTGTTGGTCTATACTTTCTCATAAGTATGTTAGAACAAGTGAAGTAACAGGTACTTGAAGGGGAGTCTACCTCATCATATGACTGACGAAAATATTTTAGCAGGTCGGGATCTTCTTCTTGTGCTCTAATAAGCATTTCTTTAGTGATAGGTAAATTCTTTATCTCGTCACTGTCATTAATACTTGTTTGTTTAAACAAATTACTAAGGTCAAGTCCAAGATCATCTTCATTTTCTACAGCCTCATCCTCAGGAAAGGACTCACCTGTATATACTCTGTGTGTAGTCATACTTCTAGTTAAGGCACAACCAGGAAAAAGATACGGGTTTTCATTTTCTAATTGTTCTGTTGGATTGTAACTACAGGGTACAAGGGTTACTACAGGATCAGGTACCAGAAAATCACCAGCTATATCATTACCCAACAAAAATGTCATGCCATCAACTGGTAGGGGAGAATCCTGAACTCCTACAGTGATATATTGCTGCACAAGATCTGACTCTATATAAATTCATGCTAAAGGAACAGTGACAACTCCACCAACACCCCTCAGAACCACGTGCTCACCAGTATAAGAGTTTTCTATAAATGGAACAGCACTCTTAACTACCACACTGTGTGATGCACCGGTATCCCTTAATATCTGAACTGGGTAAGAAATTTCTAATGAGCTATCACTTGAAACTAATCCCTTAAACATGAGTGGACCAAATGAGCCAGTCTTATCACTTGAGGAGGCTACAGCAGTGACACCATTTTCCTTCACTGTACTTAACACAAGGGAAGATTCTGATTTAGCTGTATTTTTTTTTGCCAGCTTTGGACAATTAGCAATGACATGTCCTGGTTGTCTGCAGTAATAACAAGCATTAACTGATCCTAATGCAGTTGGTTCTTTTCTTGATCCTGAACTCTTAGCATTCTTAGACAAATTGACTAAGACCTTGCTAACAAGACTGAGATTCTTTAAGCTTATCACCCTGATCACTTGACTCCTCACAACCCCCCAGCCTCCTGCCAACTTGTCCATAGCAGTTCTGAGGTTTAAGCTTAGTACGATGTGTTAAGGCATAATTATCTGCTAATGTTGCAGCTTTACTCAAAGTGGTCACCTCACGTTCATCCAAGTACAGCCTGATGTCAGAAGCCACTGAACGTTTAAATTCTTCTAACAGGAATAGTTCTTTTAAGTCATCATAATTTTTTACATTTCTAGACCTAATCCATCGCTGAAATAACCTCTCTTTCTCTGCTGCAAACTCAACATACATTTCTGACTCTGTCTTTCTTAAGTTCCGAAACCTTTGTCTATGAGCTTCCGGAACTAAATCGTAAGCTTTGAGCACTGCCTCCTTAACCTTGGTGTGATCTTTGCATGTTTCTTCTGAAAGGCTAATAAAAACAGTCTTTGCTTTTCCGACCAATACCGTCTGAACCAGAATTGACCAGTTCTCCTTTGGCCACTTTAAACTATTTGCAATCTTTTCAAATTGCAAAAAAAACTCTTCAGGATCACGCTCATCAAATGACGGAATTAACTTGGCATGCTTACTGACATCAAACTGAACCTAAATATTACCTTCCCTTTTTAATTCTAACTCTAGTTGTAACTTCTTAAGGTCATGCTCCCTTTGTTCTCTCTCATGTTCCCTCTGTCGCTGTGAAACTTCCCTCTGTTTAGCTGCCTCAACCAGTTCCAATTTCCTCAAAGCAATCAGTTCTGAAACATGGCTGCCACCTTCACCCACAGGATTTGTATCACACAAAGTTAAAGCAGAACTAGGAAGTATAACCCCTAGACACTAATGTTTGAATTACTACCCTTTTGAGTTCTTATTTTACTATCAAATGATATTTCATAATAAGTAGCAAGCGAAACCCAATCACTTTTTTTCAAAACTACATCCTGTAATAATGGCAATGAAGGGTCAGCAACAAATTCAGCTAAATCAAATACTGCCATAATAACTTATAGAAATGCCAAAGTAAATCAAAATCAAAACAATGACAAGAAACAGAAGACTCTTCAAACCACCATTACTCGGAATTAAAACTTCTGGCAAAACGAAGAAAAGCTTCACTCAAGGCTTCAGAATTATCCCGGTCGGGCCCCCATATGTTACGAATTCTACTGTCTAGAGGAAGAAAATTCTAATTGTAACATGGCCAAACAAGTAACCCGTAAAAAGTGAACGAATCATATTAGGAATATAAAACTGAGCAAAAAGTTTGATATATATTACACATTATACAATCATTAAATAGTCTCACCAACGTTAACACTGCCAAACAAGCTTGCAGTAATAATCGGAGAAACTTCGCTTTTCTCTAATTCGTCAAAACCTAACTGGTTAAGCAGAGCAGTAATACCCTAACACATAAATATTAAAAGGTAAGGTTAAGCCATTAACTTAGCTGTAAGGTGACCACATGAACTAAAGTAAACCTCTGGACCACTAGTACACAATCGAGGAAACAGAAGGCAGGAGCTGTTCGTCTCAGGGGTTGCTAACACCACACAGATCAGTCAAGGAGTGAGTCACAGACGAACAGCTCCCTCCCTCGACTCCATCAGTTACCCAAAGTTACCAATTGGTCTTTTAAGATGTTGCAAACTACTGTATTATATAAAATTTCAACCTTACTACAAAATATACTAAAGGTTGGATGGTGAGGATATGGAGAATGTGAGTGCATTCAAGTACTTGGGTAGTGTGATGAGTAAGGATGGAACTTTGGGGGATAAAGTACGTGAAAGGGTACAGCAGGGAAGGAAGGTTGTTGGTACACTGAAAGCAGTGATGAGAAATAGGGAGGTGAGTATGGAAGTTAAGAAGTCACTGCATGATGGTATTGTGATCCCTACCCTGACGTATGGAAGCGAAGCGTGGACCTTGCAAGAGGGGAACAAGTCAAGAGTGCGAGCAGTGGAAATGAGTTACTTGAGAGGAGCATGTGGAGTGACGTGGAGGGACAGGTTGACGAATGAAGAAGTGAAGGAACGTTGTGGGGTAGATGTGGATGTGGTTGAAAAGATTAGGAGAAATACACTGAGGTGGTTTGGACATGTGGAGAGAATGGAGAATGAAAGATTGACTAAGAGGGTGTATGTAGGTGAGGTGGAGGGAGGGAGAGGGAGGGGTAGACCGAGGATGAGGTGGAGGGATGGAGTTGAGAGGTATCTGAGGGAGGGGGGGGTGAGTTGGGGGGAGGCTAGTCAAATGGTGGGTGACAGAGTGACTTGGAGGCGTTTTGTCTGTGGCCACCCTTTGCGGGATTAGGGCGTCGGGCTATAGATAGATAGATAGATAATATAATTATAAACACAAAACTGGAGAATTACTAAATTCATAAACGAGTTCATAATGAATAATTATTACAGAACAATTAAAACACAAAACAACTGAACCCTATCAAGCACAGAGCTCACACAAAAATTAGTAAGCATGTCCATGACAAGAGGCACCGTCTATTCAGGAATCTTCTCACAGAGTACAGATTTCTGATATGCAAGTTACACCCTCTTACAACCTGATTAATATGTTCTTTGTAATTTAACTTAGAATTAAAATAAACACCCAAATTTCAAAAAGAACTGACTGGATGCAGCTGTGACACGCCAATGTTCAAAGCCAGGGCATTGTCAGTGTCATCACCCCTTCTGTTTCCTCTGATGATGATGATCTCAGTTTTATCATCATTCAGCTTAAGTTTCCTCTTAGCCATCCAAATCTTAATATCAGATATTAGAGATTCAAACTTTGTCTTACTATCTTTGATATTTGACATCTTAACATAGAGCTGGGTGTCATCAGCATAAAAATGATAGGACACATCATGAGCATCAAGTAGAGACAATAAACTACTTGTGTAGATAGTAAATAGAATTGGGCCCAAAACTCATCATTGAGGGACTCCAAATAGAAGGGGAGCAGAATCAGAACTAGCGTAATCAACAACCACCCTCTGAAATCTGTCCGACAGATACGACTTGAGGAGCAAAAGGGAACTATCACGAACAATATAAAAATACAGATCGTCCAACAACAGTTTATGATCTACTGTATCAAAAGCTGCAGACAGATCCAACAGAACTAGGAGAGAGGACATCCCACTACAAGTGTTTGCCACCAAGTCACACTGAATCCTTGTTAGTGCAGTTTCAGTTGAATGGTATTTTCTGTATGCTGATTGAACAACAGGAACAACTCTGCTGTGTTCCAGTAGTGGTACAAGTTGATCGAGTATGGCCCGCTCAATAATCTTGGATAAAAAAGACAGGTTAGAGACAGGACGATAATTTGTTATGCTCTCGACATCAAGGCCAGGTTTCTTAATTAGGGGCCTAAGCAAAGCACTTTTCTCAGACCGCACAAAATTACTTTCTAAGAAGCATCTATTTATTATGTTGCAGATAAAGTCTGCAGCGTGCTCATACACATCAGGCAGTTGTGACATGTTACATGGATCGAGTGAGCAAAATGTTTTATTAAGTTCTCTGATGTAACATTTGACTTTGTTTACATCCAGCGAAGGAAATGTTGAAAGCAAATGATCCCCGGTGCACCATGGCTGGAAGTCAACTGAGTATGCTTCACTAGGAGAACTTCTGTCTAAATCACTTCTTATGCAAGATATCTTACTTGTAAAAAATAAAGCAAAATCAGAAGCCAATTGGGTATCAGATACAGAAGTTGGTTTAACAATTACATTCCTCCAACCAACCAAATTGTTCACAACTGCAGACAGTTTTTTTTTATCACCACCACATGAATCAACTTTATTTTGATAATACCTAGCCTTTTGGGCTTTTTCAGTGTGAATGACTGCTCTTCTCGCAAAAACATAACACAAACGAGTTACTTCGGTCCGCTGCAAGCACCACTCACGTTCTGCCTTTCTACGTTGTCTCTGCAAGGAATTAATGGATGGACCATACCACGGAGAATCATCACGTACAGTAATTGTTTTTACTACCTCAGGACAATAATGGTCAAAAACTGACCTAAGCTCGTTGTTGTAAATATCAACTAACTCATCAGAAGACAGACTGGATGAATCAATGGAGTTTAAACGTTGATCAATTTCAAGACACATCAACTGGCGGTCAACATTCCTGTAATTTCTGAACCTGATTACCTTTCTATATGAAGGGGATTTCGGGACATCAAAACTAAGAGTGATCAGAGCATGATCAGAGATGACGGGGTCAAATGAGTCAACCTCCACATCTGATACGTGCCTGCAACCAACAGGGGACAAGATCAAGTCAAGGACATGTCCTGAGACATGAGTTGGATTACTCACATGATTGAAAAAATTGTTCTGGGTGATCAACTCAAGGAATTCTGAAGAAAATGGTTTTGACTCTGGACTGTCAACCCAATAATTGAAATCACCACAAACAAGAAGTCCTCCAGGTTTAAGAGAAAACCCTTCAAGAAACTGCCCAAACTCCTCCATAAAACCTCGATCTCCACCCGGATGACTTGGTCGATAGACAATTGCAATTCTAATGGTATTCTGATGGAAATTTATTAATCTATCTATCTATCTATAGCCCGACGCCCTAATCCCGCAAAGGGTGGCCGCAGACAAAACGCCTCCAAGTCACTCTGTCACCCACCATTTGACTCCCCTCCCCCCAACTCACCCCCCCCTCCCTCATATACCTCTCAACTCCATACTTTCATAAATTCACATGAAGATGGGGTCAGATCTGAGTCAATGAGAGAGACGTTTGCAAGTGCTGCCGAGTAGATGAGAGCTACACCTCCTCCTGGATAGTCAGCAGCAGGCCTGGGAATACTAATAATAGAATGTGTCTTAGGCAAAGCATTACGAATAATATCGATATCAGACTCATACAACCAGGTCTCAGTCAGGCACAAAATGTCAAGCTCGTGCTGATTTAGAGTTTCATTAATATAGTCTATCTTATTATGGATAGAACGAATATTTAAAAGACCCATCCTTAACTGGTTCAAGAGGGACGTAGTCAGATTTTTGAATGGTCAAATTGGTGTTTTCAATCAATCTATTCCTATGAGAAATCATGAATGGACAGTCTCTACTTGATGCAAAATGAGCAACCGACTGTAAATTTGAATTAGCATCTTGATGTCTTAAAGAAGACCAGTTGATGCATTTGGGTGAATTTCTGTTACTACAATCCTTAGATTTATGGGTTCCAGCACAAAAGACACATTTAGGTTCATCATTTTTCCTAGAACATCTCTCAAATGTATGACCAAAGCCTTGACAATGATGACACTGTGTAACCCAGAATCTATCGAAAGTGCGGCATCTTGAAAGATCCACATAGATGTAACTACCCTGTTCTACAATGGAGGATCTCACCTCTGGCGACATCTTCAAGACAGCAGTTTTGGTGTCATTCCTTGTTCTTGTGAAGAAAAATTTGAGGGTACAAACCCGATCAACGAGCATCTTAATTTTACTGTTTTTTTTCAGAATGTTTGGGATGATGTCAGAGTCACCCAAGGAAGAGGAAAGGCCTGTCACAGTCATTTTAGGCAACATTTTCTTTGGCTCTGATATGCAAAAAGTGCCCTCAGAGCCAAAATGATCACTCAGAACCCCAGCTGCCTCACCTTTGGCCTCAGCTGACAGAAACTTCATGACCAGCCCACCAGCCTTGGTCTTAAGAGAGCTATCAACCGGTACAAACACACAATTATATATCATGGGAAAAGTTAAACTTACATGAATGAAGTGCCTACCACTGTAGCAGTAAGGGTAAAAACACATGATATTATTATATTGGTACATCTCAATACAGACCTTCAACATTAATATGCAGACTAGACAATGACACACATAAATATGTCAATAATTACTTTCAAACACTAGCTGAAAGAATTTTTGGTCAAAGAAAAATTGCATTAACACTGCTAGTCTTTGAACAGCACCATATAGTACTGAATACATATCAAGATGGCAGGCACTTTTAGTTATACAAGAATATATAACCCCATCACTTCTGTGATGCATTTCATATATTCTTGCTCATATAACCTAACCTACTGTGGTGTATGCAATAGTCTAACATTAGCCAGAATACTGTAGATGTAGCAGTAGTCTACTTTTTACCTACTTAATATATACAGGTGCAGTTTAATATAAGCCAGAGTATTGTAGATTATACAGTAGTAGTAGTCTAACATTACAGTGCCTACTTTAGTACATGATGGAGTCGCCTAACATATGATATAGTACTGTAGATGCAGGGGTGGTCTAACATTACCTACCACATCTTGCCGGTGGTGCAGTGGGCAGGGTGGATGGCAAGTCGTCCTGCGCCAGGTGTTGCACCGTCTCCCTCAAGCGCTAGCGGCCATGACTGCAGGAGGAACTGCCAGGAGTGCTTGGCAAGAACATCTGGCACGGACTCATTAGACTGCTCAGGTTCTGTTGGGAATGGCACATAGTTAGGGAATAATATCACCAACATTTTATCCAAATTTCCCATACAGGGTGTTGCATGAAATGTGTGACAAACTTCAGCAAGTTGTTCTTGGGACAATTTTGAGTTAAGAATTGCTGCATCAACATGGGTTTAATTTCTCATCTATTATGCTCAGGTTCTGTTGGGAATGGCAGCAGATTAAAGACTGGTATCTGCAAAATGTTATCCATCACCACCACCACCACCACCAGGATTATCATCATCATCATGTCTCTTTTTTCCCCACCTACAAGTGGGGTTAGGTGGGGTCCACAAGGCAAGGAAGAGGAAGTAACAAGATAGTGATGGACATAATCATTTTATCCAACCTTCCTATATTTTAAAAAATTCAATACAGCTTTATAATGAACCATGAGTATCTTTGAAGTAAACAGTTAAGTCACCATCAATTTAACAATGAAACCACCAAGACATGGAGTACTTGGAGAACACAACACCTAAACCCTTCAATCACCAAGCCCTTGCCCTGTGACTGTGACCTTTGACTGATTATTCCAAATACAGTAATGTGCCTTACTTGTAACAATGGCTTTTTGTATCCTGGCTCCCTCTCTGCACCAGCTTCAACTTGTTCTTCAATTTACTCCTCAGACCACCAGCTTCTTTCATCACCTTAGCCACATCTTTCTTCTCTTTGGTCATCTTTTTCTCTTCTGCTTCCTTCATCCTGCAAAATCAATTATCATAATCAGTACAACATTGCCATTTACAGTTGTATTCTTGGTGGATTTGGATATATCTCAGCACCTCTTTCTGAGCCATTCACTGTGCACATTTCATCTCAGTATGCTTTTGTATATTACTGATGCCAACACTGTCACTGTACAAGCACCATAAATAACAGTGCATAATGCTGAGGTGTAATATACAAAAAGGGTTGTTATGAGAGAGGGTTGTATACAGTAAACACAGCAGCACAACCACCTGACACAAAGCATCAGCCAACACCACCTTAACCCACTACACCACCAGGCACCTACAGTAAACACAGCAGCACAACCACCTGACATTCCATCAGCCAACACCATCTTAACCCACTACACCACCAGGCTCCTACAGTAAACACAGCAGCACAACCCACCTGACACATTCAAAGCATCAGACACCACCACCTTAACCCACTACACCACCAGGCACCTACAGTAAACACAGCAGCACAACCCACCTGACACATTCAAAGCATCAGACACCACCACCTTAACCCACTACACCACCAGGCACCTACAGTAAACACAGCAGCACAACCACCTGACATTCCATCAGCCAACACCACCTTAACCCACTACACCACCAGGCACCTACAGTAAACACAGCAGCACAACCACCTGACACATTCAAAGCATCAGACACCACCACCTTAACCCACTAAACGACTTAGACGATGGCCAGATTTAGAAAAATGGCAGAAACTGTAACCACTGCTAATACACCTAAAGATAATTCACCATACTCCCTGAGTGCTTTATCCATCTACATATATCTATTTATCTATATCTATTGAAGTAATTCTGGAGACTATTTCAAAGTCTGCATTACATGAGGAAGCTACTACAGTTCAAAAAAATCTTCCCAAACAAGAAATGAACAAAGTAAGGGAACCATTCAGTGCAAGATGCCTGGCCACTGCATTTAAGAGCATGTCACAGTAGGAAGCACCAATGAACCAGCACCAGGGAACCAGCACCAAGTCACACTGGCTACATGGCACCAAGACTGGCATGGAAGCAGCTTTGGCCATGAAACAGTTTGGTGTTAATGCACAAGGAGGAAGGCAGGATAGGGAGGAAGGAAGGATAGGGAGGAAGGGGAGGATAGAGAGGAAGGGGAGGGTAGGGAGGAAGGGGAGGATAGGGAGGAAGGAAGGATGGGGCAGTGTTAATGGCAGGGCCTTAAACTATCCATGGCATAATACCAAATGTCTAGCCTGATAGTAGGGGGGAAATGTAGGGCCAAAAGAATTATGGAACTATCAAGAAAAGGTGGACCAGTAGAGAGAGGACAGGAAGGGGAGAGAAAGGAGATACAGTCACTGGTAAAAGGAAAAGAAGTCACAGGCAGAAGGAGAAAGTCACAGGCAGAAGGAGAAAGTCACAGGCAGAAGGAGAAAGACACAGGCAGAAGGAGAAAGACACAGGAAGAAGGAGAAAGACACAGGCAGAAGGAGAAAGACACAGGCAGAAGGAGAAAGTCACAGGCAGAAGGAGAAAGACACAGGCAGAAGGAGAAAGACACAGGCAGAAGGAGAAAGACACAGGCAGGAGGAGAAAGACACAGGCAGGAGGAGAAAGACACAGGCAGAAGGAGAAAGACACAGGCAGAAGGAGAAAGACACAGGCAGAAGGAGAAAGATGCAGGCAGAAGGAGAAAGACAGGCAGAAGGAGAAAGACACAGGCAGAAGGAGAAAGACACAGGCAGAAGGAGAAAGACACAGGCAGAAGGAGAAAGACGCAGGAAGAAGGAGAAAGACACAGGCAGAAGGAGAAAGACACAGGCAGGAGGAGAAAGACACAGGCAGAAGGAGAAAGACACAGGCAGAAGGAGAAAGACGCAGGCAGAAGGAGAAAGACGCAGGCATTTTGTATAAAAAAATAAGTCAGATTAATTCAAACTTACCCAGTACTTCCAATTCCCTGACTCCCCCAACATCTCTTCCTTAATGATATATTTTTGGTTTTATTCTTGCTACTACTTGGCAATTTTTACAACTCAGGGGTTGGTACTCTTGAAGCACCTCCCCTAACACCTCTTCCTTGTTGATTTATTGTTTTATTCTTGCCACCACCAGGCATTTTAAAACTCAGGGAGGACTTACAGCTCTGATGGGGTTAATAAGGCTACATCTTCAGTTCAAAAAATACAGGATTAATAGACTGGAAATATTGCTATCGTATCAATAATATAGACTCTGGAAATATTGATATCGAATTGTTTATACAGACTCTGGAAATATTGCTATCGTATCGTTTATACGGACTCTGGAAATACAGCTATCGTATCGTTTATATAGACTCTGGAAATACAGCTATCGTATCGTTTATATAGACTCTGGAAATACAGCTATCGTATCGTTTATACAGACTCTAGAAATACAGCTATCGTATCGTTTATACGGACTCTGGAAATACAGCTATCGTATCGTTTATATAGACTCTGGAAATACAGCTATCGTATCGTTTATATAGACTCTGGAAATACAGCTATCGTATCGTTTATACAGACTCTAGAAATACAGCTATCGTATCGTTTATATAGACTCTGGAAATACAGCTATCGTATCGTTTATATACACTCTGGAAATACAGGTATCGTATCATTTATATAGACTCTGGAAATATTGCTATCTTATCATTTATACAGACTCTGGAAATATTGCTATCGTATCATTTATAATATAGACTCTGAAAATATTGCTATCGTATTGTTTATATAGACTAAAATATTGTTATCGTGTTGTTTATATACAGCAGACTCTGGAAATATTGCTATCGTATCGTTTATATTCACTCTAGAAATATTGCTCTCATATCATTTATATAGACTGGAAATACAGCTATCGTATCGTTTATATAGACTCTGGAAATACAGCTATCGTATCGTTTATATAGACTCTGGAAATATTGCTCTCGTATCGTTTATATAGACTCTGGAAATACAGCTATCATATCGTTTATATAGACTCTGGAAATACTGCTATCATATCGTTTATAAAGGCTCCAACATGCTTGAATGCGTCGGTTTTCATAACTTAATAGCAGCTCTCCACACTGCTCAATCTCTGGCAGCCTCCCTATTCAGTCCTAGCCCTGAGGTCACACCCTATGGCCTCTTCCCAGGTCTTTTTCAGTCTGCCTCTCACCCCTACTCTCAACCTTGCCACTTATCACCTTCTGCACCCAACTGTTACTCTCCATTAAAAATAAAATCAAGGCATTTGAGAGAAGAACAAGTACCAATGGAACTTAGAAATCTGCATATATGACAAGGCTTTACTATCACACCACTGATTTCCCTAGATAAATAGCTAAGGAAGAGGTGTTAGGGAGCTTCCTTTTGAATGCAGGGGTCTCCAACTGACTTAAGTTTAACCCCTAAAATAAATCATTACAGAAGAGATGTCAGGGAGCTTCCTGTTGTGTGTTAATTCACTCCTGCCACAGCCAATGGTTTTATCCAGCTCTGGGGATATTTTATTTACTGATGGGGTAATAATGGCTATCTGTCTTCTGTTGCAAGTCTCCAAAGACTTAAAACTATATGGAAAAGTTAAGAAGGAAACCTAAGGCACAAGGGGTGGCAGTGATCATTTCCTGGGATATGGTTGTTAGCACTACCAATTTAACTGCAGCACACTTACTGCAAATAATTCCACTTAGCAAAATTGAGTTTTTAATGTTCTGCATGATTCTTGCAACTTTAGCTTCCTCAGCTATTTAAGCACAAGCTGCAGTGCATTTTGACTAACACCTACTGAGGCCAGTTCTGCAACCAACTGGCAATTAACAAAAGCAGCACCACAGCAAGATTTATAGAAAACTATACGTTATGTATGAAACACTCCACTGGCCAATCAATGGTTATTTCAACAGACTGGCACCTAAGTGAATATGTATAACATACTTACATATACTCATCTTGTAGTATCCAGCCAAGCTGCTCCCCTTCATCACTGGTGGTGGTGGTGGTGGTGGTGATGGTGGTGGTTGATGTCTACCACCAGACACCCACCACAGCAGGGGTGGCCTCCTCTGCCATCGAGCTGCCATCGTCACACTGCCCTAAAGTACAAACATGCTTTACAACTCCACCCTTGAACTACAATGCCAGTGCTACCTCAACCATCAACACTAGTTAAATCTTAGGCTGAAGAACATACTGAAGGCTGTATCAAACCAGCCATTTCAAGGAGTCTATCAGTTAATATTCTTGCCATACACATATGTACCTATCTCTCAGGAGGAGGATGGTGGACTGCAGAAGGGGAATTTTAGCATGAAGTCTCCTAGATTCATATCCAGATAAGCATGAACCCACAACTGAGTTAAGGGCTCTAGTAAGTAAGTTTCTCAGTGAAATATGTTAACACCCAAATATGCCTAGTAACCAATGCATTTATTCCTATACAGTATAATGCTACTTCCCTATTCAAGTTAGGTAAATGCAAACAGCAAACTAGCTAAGAACAATCATCATTTTCCTTCATCCTGATCTTTTCCACCTAATGCTGGAGTGAGGAAGGGTGCAGAAAGGAAGGACAGGGAAAGAAATAATAGAGGAAGCACTTACATTTATACCTCAACATTTTTACCTGCCTAATGGAGCGGGAAAAGGGAACTTATTTCCTTCATTCATTCATTTATAAAAACTCCAAGATGCTTCCATACATCAGCCTTGATCACCTAATGGCAGTTCTCCATGCTGCTTGATCTCTAGCAGCTTCTCTGTCCAGCCCTTTATCCCTGAGGACACCGACTTCATACCAGGTCTTTCAGTCTGCCTCTCAACTTTACCCTCCATGTTCACACCTCTCACCCTCCGCACCCAAATGTCATCCCCCATCCTCTCCACATGCCCAAACCATCTCACTCTACCCCTCCTAATCACAACACCACTACACTCCAGTCCCATCCTTCTTCCCAAACCATCTCAGTCTACCCCTCCTAATCACAACACCACTACACTCCAGTCCCATCCTTCTTCCCAAACCATCTCAGTCTACCCCCTTCACATCACAACACCAATACACTCCAGCCCCATCCTGCCTCCCAAAACCATCTTAATCAACCCCTTAACTCTACCCTCAACACTCACACCTCTCCCCCACTGCATCCAGTTGCCATCCTTCATTCTCTCCACATGCCCAATGCAATGGACAGTAAATTTCTATGACTGCACCTCTGTAGATATATACTTTACCAATGCCTTCACCCACACTGGATAAAACTTAGGTCATAATGTACCAACTGTTCCCTAATCTTTCTTGCATAGTCTACTGTATAGTCTGTAAACTGCTCTAACACCTGTATCTAAATGACTTGTTAATTATGCTAAAGAAGGGCTATGGCAGAGGTCGGCAACCTGCGGCTCAGAAGCCGCACGCGGCTCTTAGGACACTTTTGTGGCTCCAGGAGCTTCATAAATAACCATTTATTCTTTCAGAACAAAGGCATCATATTATACATGCAAGGCAACATTAGATTTTTCATTCAGCTTTGATAAGATCTATACTATAAGCAGATCAAACAATATCACCGTAATGTTTTGTTTAGATTTAGAATACTGCAGATTTCGGTTTATGAGAATTTTCTGTATTGCGGCTCCAAGAGTACTACATTTTTATGAAACAAAAGATCTATACTACAAGTAGATCAAACAGTATCACCGTAATGTTTTGTTTAGAATACTGCAGATTTCAGTTTCAGAATTTTTTGTATTGCGGCTCCAAGAGTACTACATTTTTATGAAACTTTAAAACAAATGGCTCTTGTAGCTTTAAGGGTTGCTGACCTCTGGGCTATGGGAAAGGTGTCCAGGCAAGGTAATATCAATCTGGCATTAAGCTGTATCCCTCCACAAAAGGACAAAAAGCTATACCAATTTATGGGCTAAAATCGGTGCTTCCATCTCACTTAGATTTCTTAACCAAGGAAAAAATAATCTTGCCACTTAGCTATACTGTAGTCTGTCCTTCACCTGATGGAACTGGTCCATTCTCACAAATTTAGTAATTGATTACAATTTCATTAATTTAATAGTTATGGAGGAAGGAATGAGTCTCCTTGGTTACTATATGTTTTCACTGGACATTACCACTCCCACATCAATACAGTGTGCTTGATGGAAATTCAGTTATATATCTATCTAATCTATCTATTGCCAGACATCTGAAGCCTGTAAGGTGTGGCCACAAATATCCTCCACACTGTCCTGTCCTCTGCCATCCCTCCAACTCACACCCCCCCCTCTCATCTCCATCCCTCCAACTCACACCCTCCCTCCACCATATCTACCCACACTCCTCCCTCTTACACACATTCTCTCCCATATCTACTTGTATCTACTCTCCATCCCTCCAACTAACACCCCCTCCCATCTCTCCACTCCATCTCATCCTTGGCTATAATGTAAGAATGAGTGTCCTTGCTCAATTCAACCCTCCATAGTTACCTGCCTACACTAACAGACAAACAGGAGTGACAGAAAAGAGAAAGACAGAAAAGAGACAGATAAGACAAACAGACAAGAGAGACAGACAAGAGGGACAAAGACAAGAGACAGGAAAAACAGACGGGAGAGACAGGAGACAGTATTATACCCATCACAACAGATTTCAACCTCTCCAAGCAGTCATGGCCCCTCTGCTACTCTGAGTTCTCCAGGCAGTCTCCCTTCACTCCTCTTGAACTGCCATCACGCTGCCATCTCTCTGGAACCCTGCTTTCTTGTACTTCACTTACACCCACACAAACCCAAGGCTGCCACAGGAACACCACTGCAATGATTGTAGGAATATAATACAAATTATTCACATTTACAGTAGACAGTTATAGAGTACATAGCACTACTTCTACCTTCTACTTGGCCTATATTTTGCCTTACGCAGTCCATCTCACACAGTTCAGTGGCAGAACAAGGTAATGCTATACAGTACCCTTTCCACAGCACTTCTTCATGACTAGCAACATTCTACTCATCTACAGTTACAATTCAAAATTCATGAAGCTATGATATTTTAAACCAAAAAAGAAGGGCATAGCATTGTTTTCATTTTCGTTTTTAAAGGCCCCAACATGCTTGCATGTGTCGGCCTTGGTCACCTAATGGCGGCTCTCCACGCTGCACGATCCATTGCAGCCTCCCTGTTCAGTCCCTTAACCCTAAGGTCACACTTAATGACCTCGTCCCATGTCTTTCTCGGTCTACCCCTCATAACCCCACCCCCAATATTAACACTTCTCACCTTCCCCACCCAATTATCATCCCCCATCCTCTCCACACCACTCACCTAACCCAGTCTAATTGTATTTAACCTCACAATCTCACGTAACCTCCCCATACTTAACAAAACCTATTTTGAAGCAGCCTAACCGCATCTAACCCTAGCTAATCCTACCCAGTCTCACTTAACCATACCATACCCGACCTAACCCAACCAGTCAAGCCTAAAATGACCTAATCCAACGGAACCTAACCCAGCCTAACCCAACCAAATAAAACCCATCCCAAAACCTATCCAAACCGACGTATTCTAAAGCAATCTAACCTAATCCGTCTATATCTAGTCGAACTGAAGCCAACCCAACCAAAAATTACCTAATCAGACCAAACCCTGCCCAAAGTGACCTAACCTAACTTTCGATCGGCCATATATTCGCCAAGAAATTTCGCTGCCTGAAAGTCTACGGATGTCACACGCCAAGTTTCGCCTGTTCTGTGTACACACAACTTTGTGTGTGTGTGTGTGTGTGTGTGTGTAGTTGTAGATGACAGTGGTAGGGAATGAAGAAGGTAGAAGTGGCGTTGGATGTGGTGGTTGTGTAAAAGGAATGTTTTGTGTGTGTGTGTGTGTGTGTGTGTGTGTGTGTGTGTGTGTGTGTGTGTGTGTGTGTGTGTGTGTGTGTGTGCGTGCGCGCGCGCGCGCGTTTATTTAGGGGTGTGTAACATGTGCACTGTAAGGAAATACTTTTACTCTCTCTCTCTCTCTCTCTCTCTCTCTCTCTCTCTTCTGTGTACGTGTGGCTGTGTGTATGGAGACATGGCTGTGTTTAAGCTGGATCTTCATGTGTGTAAGTGCAGTTCTGTATGGGACGGAGAGGCCTAATGCGTTCAGGGATAACTAGATGTATTTAAAGATATGGCTATGTACATAGAAATAGAACTCTGTGTGTCGAGTTAAGGATATTTATGTGTTGATGAATCGATGTTTGTGAAGATGTTATCGTGTATGAATGAGTGAATGTGGGGCGTTAAGGTGGAACTACGTGTGTGAAGGTGAGGTTAGGGTTACGTAAGTGAAGGCAGGGCTACGTGTGGAGGTTTGGATTTGCAGAGGAGTGGGTATTTTTGTGGAGGACTGGTGTGTGTCCTTTTAGGCGAGGCTGTGCAGAGCTGTGGTGGGATGCTGGTGTGGTTCTGTGTTAGGTTGTCTTTGTATCTGTGTCTGTGTTTGTGAACGTGTGTGTGTGTGTGTGTGTGTGTGTGTTGAGTTGTCTGTGTGTACGTAGGTGAGCCTGTGTTTGTGTCAGGGAGGGATACAGCGTGTGGAGGGATGGACAAGATCACAGAGCCTGTGTGAATGGAGGTTTGGGTATGGATGTTAGTAAATGAGTGTGTGTGTGTGTGTGTGTGTGTGTGTGTGTGTGTGTGTGTGTGTGTGTGTGTGTGTGTGTGTGTGTGTGTGTGAACAAAAGGATATTAACCAGCCTTATGCAAAAATATATTAAGAAAATCTTTGCTTTACTGGTGGCAAGTGCCTCTGTGTTACCATGGCAACCTCCCACACCACCAGTTACATAAACACATCCACACCAACAAGATCCATTAGAGAGTATTGTGTGTGTGTGTGTGTGTGTGTGTGTGTGTGTGTGTGTGTGTGTGTGTCTAACGTGGATATGCATGTGTGTAAGTGCAGTACTGTGTCCTACGTTGTGTGCTTGTATCAGTGCCTGTGTGTATCAGTGCCTGTGTGTATCAGTGCCTGTGTGTATCAGTGCCAGTGTGTATCAGTGCCTGTGTGTATCAGTGCCTGTGTGTATCAGTGCCAGTGTGTATCAGTGCCTGTGTGTATCAGTGCCTGTGTGTATCAGTGCCTGTGTGTATCAGTGCCAGTGTGTATCAGTGCCTGTGTGTATCAGTGCCTGTGTGTATCAGTGCCTGTGTGTATCAGTGCCAGTGTGTATCAGTGCCTGTGTGTATCAGTGCCTGTGTGTATCAGTGCCTGTGTGTATCAGTGCCTGTGTGTATCAGTGCCTGTGTGTATCAGTGCCTGTGTGTATCAGTGCCAGTGTGTATCAGTGCCTGTGTGTATCAGTGCCTGTGTGTATCAGTGCCAGTGTGTATCAGTGCCTGTGTGTATCAGTGCCTGTGTGTATCAGTGCCAGTGTGTATCAGTGCCTGTGTGTATCAGTGCCTGTGTGTATCAGTGCCTGTGTGTATCAGTGCCTGTGTGTATCAGTGCCAGTGTGTATCAGTGCCAGTGTGTATCAGTGCCTGTGTGTATCAGTGCCTGTGTGTATCAGTGCCTGTGTGTATCAGTGCCTGAGTGTATCAGTGCCTGCGTGTATCAGTGCCTGTGTGTATCAGTGCCTGTGTGTATCAGTGCCTGAGTGTATCAGTGCCAGTGTGTATCAGTGCCTGTGTGTATCAGTGCCTGTGTGTATCAGTGCCTGTGTGTATCAGTGCCTGTGTGTATCAGTGCCTGAGTGTATCAGTGCCTGAGTGTATCAGTGCCTGCATGTATCAGTGCCTGTGTGTATCAGTGCCTGTGTGTATCAGTGCCTGTGTGTATCAGTGCCTGAGTGTATCAGTGCCTGAGTGTATCAGTGCCTGCATGTATCAGTGCCTGCATGTATCAGTGCCAGTGTGTATCAGTGCCTGTGTGTATCAGTGCCTGAGTGTATCAGTGCCTGTGTGTATTTGTGCCTGTGTGTATCAGTTCTTGTGTGTATCGGTGCCTATGTGTATTTGTGCATGGGTGTATCAGTGCCTGTGTGTATCATTGCCTGCATGTATCAGTGCCTGTGTGTATCAGTGCCTGTTTGTATCAGTGCCTGTGTGTATCAGTGCCTGTGTGTATCAGTGCCTGTTTGTATCAGTGTCAGCACCTGTGTGTTTCAGTGCCTGTGTGTATTTGTGCCTGCATCTATCAGTGCCTGTGTGTATCAGTGCCTGTGTGTATCATTCCCTGTGTGTATCAGTGCCTGTGTGTATCAGTGGCTGTGTGTATCAGTGCCTGTGTGTATTTGTGCCTGCGTGTATCAGTGGCTGTGTGTATCAGTGCCTGCGTGTATCAGTGGCTGTGTGTATCAGTGCCTGTGTGTATCAGTGCCTGTGTATCAGTGCTATCAGTGCCTGTGTATCAGTGCCTGTGTGTATCAGTGCCTGTGTATCAGTATCAGTGCCTGTGTGCCTGTGTGTATCAGTGCCTGTGTGTATCAGTGCCTGTGTGTATCAGTGCCTGTGTGTATCAGTGCCTGTGTGTATCAGTGCCTGTGTGTATCAGTGCCTGAGTGTATCAGTGCCTGTGTGTATCAGTGCCTGTGTGTATCAGTGCCAGTGTGTATCAGTGCCTGAGTGTATCAGTGTCTGTGTGTATCAGTGTCTGTGTGTATCAGTGCCTATTAGTGCCAGAGTGTATTTGTGCCTGAGTGTATTTGTGCCTGAGTGTATCAGTGCCTGAGTGTATTTGTGCCTGAGTGTATCAGTGCCTGAGTGTATCAGTGCCTGAGTGTATTTGTGCCTGAGTGTATCAGTGCCTGAGTGTATTTGTGCCTGAGTGTATCAGTGCCTGCGTGTATCAGTGCCTGTGTGTATCAGTGCCTGTGTGTATCAGCGCCTGAGTGTATCAGTGCCTGCGTGTATCAGTGCCTGTGTGTATCAGTTCTTGTGTGTATCAGTGCCAGTGTGTATCAGTGCCTGTGTGTATCAGTGCCAGGGACTCAGTGCCTGAGGACCCCCTCCTCTGTGTATCAGTTCCTAAAAGAGACAGTGCCAGAGAAAGGGATGGGGGATGGAGTTATCCCCGTACCCTGAAGATTGGGTCTATGAATGTGCGTGGATGTAGTACGATTGAGGCTAAAAGGGAGGAGATTGGGAGAATGTTTGTGAGAAGAAAGTTGGATGTGTTAGCTTTGAGTGAAACGAAGATGAAAGGGAAGGGTGAGTCTATGTTTGGAAGTGTGAATGGAAGATTGTCAGGTGTTGATAGAGGAAGGGCAAGAGAAGGTGTGACCTTGTTAGTGAGTCCGGAAGTACAGCAGTGTGTGATTGAATGGAAGGAGGTGTCATCGAGACTGATGTGGGTGAAAGCGAAATTTGAACGTGAGTTGTGGGTGTTTGTGAGTGCATATGGGCCTGGTAGTGAAAGGGATGAAGAAGAGAGGGAGTCTTTCTGGAATGATGTTGATCAGTGTCTGCAGAGTTTTGGAGCGAATGTGAATGTGGTAATGATGGGTGATCTGAATGCTAGAGTGGGAAATGTAGCAGTTGAAGGTGTAGTTGGTATGCATGGTGTGCCTGGAAGAAATGAAAATGGGGAACGAATGATAGCGATGTGTGTTGAGCGAGAGATGGTGATTGGGAATACGCTGTTTGAGAAGAAAGATATTTATAAGTATACATGGGTGAGACAGGAGGGTGGAAGGGTTGTTGATAGAGCCTTGATGGACTAAGTGGTTGTGTCTAGGAATGTAATAGGAAGATTGTTGGATGTGAGAGTTCTGAGAGGAGAGGGTGGAGGTATGTCTGACCACTACCTGGTGGAGGGAAAGTTAAGAGTAGGTAAGAGATGGGAGAGAGCTATGAGGGTTAGGTGTGGCAGGGAGGTTTTGAAAGTGAGTGAGCTGGATAAAAGAGAGAAAAAGATAGAGTATCAGGAGAAATTGAAAGATGAGTGGAACGCAGTGAAAGATCGGGAAAATGGCAGCGTGGAGGAGGAATGGCAGTTGTTTAAGAGTGCTGTGGTGGGGCACGCAGAAGAGGTGTGTGGTGTGAGACGTGTGGGTGGTGGTGTAAGAAAAGGAAGTGAATGGTGGTGCGAGGAAGTAATTATGGATGTGGCTGAGAAGAGACGTGCATATGAAGTGTGGCTGCAGAGGAAGGATGAGATGTCATATGAAAGGTATAAGGAAAAGAGGAATAGAGCGAGAAGGGCTGTGCGTGATGCTAAAGTGGCAGCAGATGAGAGGTGGGGTAGGCGGCTGACAGAGAATTTTCAACAGAATAAGAAAATGTTTTGGAAGGTGAAAAGGGTGCGAAAGGGAGAGTCTGGGAAGGAAGAACGAGTAAAAGCAGAGGATGGAAGGATGTTAATTGAGATGGATGCAGTAAGGAAGAGATGGACAGAGTATTTTGAAAGACTGTTAAATGTAGAGGAGGAAAGGGTGGCTGAGATTGTGGCAGATGGAAGGGTGCAAGGAATAAATGTGTTGGAAGAGTTGAATGATTCTTTGATCATGAAGGAGGAAGTGGAGAGGGCAGTAAAGGAGATGAAAATAGGGAAAGCTGCAGGTATGGATGGGTGTGCTGTGGAATGCTTGAAGGGTGGTGGAGTGACTATTGTTGACTGGTTAGTAAGATTGTTGAATGTGTGCTCTGAGAAAGGTATGGTGCCAATTGACTGGGCAAGTGCTTGTGTGGTCCCGTTGTATAAAGGCAAGGGTGATAAGTATGAATGTACTAGCTTTAGGGGTATAAGTCTGTTGAGTGTTGTAGGTAAGGTGTATGGTAGAGTGTTAATTATGAGAGTTAGAGAGGGTACAGAGGTAGTGATTGGTGATGAGCAGTGTGGCTTTAGGAGAGGGAGGGGATGCGTTGATCAGGTGTTTGCTGTGAGACAAGTGTGTGAAAAGTATTTAGCGAAAGGCAAGGATGCGTTTTGGGCATTTATGTATTTAGAGAAAGCGTATGATAGAAATGATAGGGAGGCTTTGTGGACTGTTTTAAGATTGTATGGACTTGATGGTAGGTTACTAAAAGGGGTGAAAAGTTTTTATGTAAATAGTAGAGCATGTGTAAGAGTGGGAAATGCTGTGAGTGATTGGTTTCCCGTGAGAGTGGGGCTGCGACAGGGATGTGATGTCGCCATGGTTGTTTAATATTTACATGGATGGTGTTGTAAGGGAGGTGAATGCAAGAGTTTTAGGTGGAGGTCTGAGTCTGGTAAATGTTGATGGTGGAGAGTGGAATCTGAAGCAGCTGCTGTTTGCAGATGATACTGCACTGGTGACTGATTCAGAGGAGAGATTGAGACAGTTAGTAGAGGAGTTTGAAAGGATGTGGCTGAGAAGAGACGTGCATATGAAGTGTGGCTGCAGAGGAAGGAGGAAATTGAAAGTAAATGAGAATAAGAGTAAAGTGATGAAGTGTACGAGGTTGATAGATGGTAGGGGGATGAATATAGTTTTGAATGGTGAGTTGCTTGAGGAGGTAGACTGTTTTAAATATCTAGGGTCACATGTTGCTGTGGATGGAAGAATAGATGCAGAAGTGAAGTTTAGAATAAATGAAGTAGGAAAGGTGCTGGGAGGAATGAAAAAAGTGTTTAAATGTCGTTCGCTTGGAATGGATGTAAAGAGAAGGTTGTATGAGGGTGTTGTGGTACCGACTGCATTATATGGGGCTGAAACATGGAACATGGGTGTAGCAGAGAGGAAAAGTTTGAATGTAATGGAGATGAGGTGTCTGAGGAGTATGTGTGGAGTGACGCGTATGGATCGGGTGCGAAATGATGAAGTGCGAAGGAGAACTGGAGTTGTTCGGGAGATGGCTGGTAGAGTTGATTAGAGGGTGTTGCGATGGTTTGGGCATATGGAGAGAATGGATAATGAGCGATTGGTGAAACAGATAACTAGATCTGATGTGAGAGGTGTAAGGCTGAGAGGGAGACCACGAATAGGATGGATGGACAGTGTGATCAGAGCGCTGGATGCGAGAGGGATGTTTGTTGAGCAAGGAAGAGTGGCTGTGCGTGACAGAAATAAATGGAGAGAAATTGTGAATGAATAAGTGATGACGCAGCTCTGAGGGGATATTCTCCCGCATTTGGTCTGATCAGCTAGTCAGGTCAGGTGCGGGTAAGGGGATGGGTCTGTTATGATGTGGCAGGGGTAAACCAGCTCTGCTGTCAGGCCCTGCTGCAGATGTCACTGATCGCATTGCGCAGTTGACCCTTGTGCCGTGTGGTGCGGTGAGGATCTGTCCGTTCTTCCTTTGGGGCTAAGATGCGAATGAATGTGTTTGAATGGATGAGTAAATGGGGAGTGTGTCGTCCTGTCTCGGCTACCTCCCTTTCCTTGGGGGAAGCAGCCTAGGTATATAGATAGATAGATAGAATAAAGGGTATATACAAGATAGCACTACAACAAAACGGAGGTCTATCTATCTATCTATCTATTGCCAGACGCCTCAATCCCGTTTGGGGTGGCCACAAACAAATCGCCTCCAAGTCGCCCTGTCCCCCGCCATTTCACTCCCCTGCTCCCAGCTCTCACCCCCCTCTCTCATATACCTCTCCACCCCATCCCTCCATCTCATCCTTGGCTTCCCCCTCCCTCTTTCCCCCTCCACCTCACTCACATACACCCTCTTCGTCAGTCTTTCACCCTCCATCCTCTCCACATGGCCAAACCACCTCAGTGTGTTCCTCATAACCCTTCCTATCACATCCACATCAACACCACAATGCTCCTTTATATCCTCATTCATCAGCCTGTCTCTCCATGTGACTCCACAGGCTCCTCTTAAATAACTCATTTCCACTGCTCTCACTCTTGACTTGTGTCCTTCCAACAACGTCCAAGCTTCACTTCCGTACGTTAGAGTTGGTATCACAATACTGTCATGCAGTAACTTTTATATTAATACCAGTAATAATGGTCATAATAAGAATAACTACAACAACAACAATAATAATAATAACAATGAAAGTCAACTAATTTGAAGATTTAGTACTCTGATAGCAAGTAAGATTTATAAGAAGATTTGAAAGATACAGCCTCGCTTAGTTCCTCAATGGCCATTGGGATACCATTCCAAACTTTGGGTCCCTGATAAGTGATATGTGACTGGGACTGGGTTGAAGCCATGACTGGTATTTTTAGATTACAGTTATTTCGGAGATTATACCGATCATTCATATTCAAATCGAAGTAACTGTTAAATGATAGGTTGTGCAAAGACTTGTAAACAAACAAAGCAGTGCAGTAGGACTTTATATCAAGCAATTTTAGGATACCCAATTACTTGAAAGATGGATTAGTGTGGTCATAATTGCGTAAGTTTTCCATTATACGGACCGATTTCTTTTGGGCTATAAATAAGCGGTTTAATTGAGTTACTTGAGAGGAGCATGTAGAGTAACATGGAGGGACAGGTTGACGAATGAAGAAGTGAAGGAACGTTGTGGGGTGGATGTGGATGTGGTTGAGAAGATTAGGAGAAATACACTGAGGTGGTTTGGACATATGGAGAGAATGGAGAATGAAAGACTGACTAAGAGGGTGTATGTAGGTGAGGTGGAGGGAGGGAGAGGGAGGGGTAGACCAAGGATGAGGTGGAGGGATGGAGTTGAGAGGTATATGAGGGGGGGTGAGTTGGGGGAGGGTAATCAAATGGTGGGTGACAGAGTGACTTGGAGGTGTTTTGTCTGCGGCCACCCTTTGTGGGATTAGGGCGTCGGGCTATAGATAGATAGATAGAATTGTGTCTTATGAGCACCACTCCATACATTGTTACAATAAAACAATAAAGGAAAAATCAGCAAGTAATAAATGAGCTTAAAAGACTGTGTTGTTAGTTGATCACAAATTTGGTACATGATCCCACACTGTTTGCTAATCTTTGTATGGAGATACTGGATATGTAAATGCCATGACAAACGTTCATCAATTATAACACCAAGGAATTTTATACTGTCCACTCTTTCAATTGACTGGGCACCTATGTAGATGTTGGGTTGATTTGCAATGCTTTGTGTCCTTCTAAATATAATGTAATGAGATTTGCCTACGTTTAGTGTGAGTTTGTTGCTTGTTATCTATTTTTTAATATCTGTTAGGCTGCTATTTACAACATTTGTTAGTTCATTGAGATTTTGGTGGCTGGCATAAAAGGTACTATCATCTGCAAATAGTACTGGCTTCATATGTGAGGTAGCGTACACGATGTCATTTATGTACAAAATAAACAAGAGTGGTCCTAAGACCGACCCCTGGGGAACTCCAGATTCTACCGGCATACAGATAGACTGGCACTGTTTGTATTGCACAAACTGTTTGCGATTGGCTAAGTAGGAAGCAAACCATTGATTTGAAGTGCCTCGTATACCATAGTGGTCAAGCTTCTTTAGTAATACAGAGTGATTTACAGTATCAAATGCCTTAGCCAGATCTAGAAATACACCCATAGTAAATTTATTTTCATCAAATGAAGTCAGCACGTCCTTGGTGAATGACAGCAAAGCACTCTCGGTAGACAATTTTTCCCTAAATCCAAATTGTGAATCAGTGATAATATTGTTGTTGGTGCAAAACTGAATTAACCTACCATAAACCAATTTCTCTATTATCTTACTGATTGCTGGCAGGACTGAGATAGGGCGATTATTGCTTAACAGCTTACGATCACCAGATTTAAAAACTGGAATGGCTTTGGCCAATTTCAACATGTCAGGAAACTTTCCAGTTTCAAAAGATAAATTAAAGAGGAAGACAAGTACAGGAACTAGATTGGCCATTATTTCCTTAACGATGGACATGGGGATATCGTCATATCCGGGACCAACATTCCGTAGATTTTTTATAGTCTAACTTCATGTTCAGTAGTAGGTGACAAAACGAATACACTGTCTTGCCTATTGTGTAAATATGAATAGAAATTAACCTCAGACTCTCCAACAGACTCAGCAAGTTTCTTAACAACACTGACAAAGTAATTATTAAAATGGTCAGCTACTTCCTTAGGTTCATATACCTCATTATTGTTTACTAAATAAAAGCAATTATTTCTTTGTCGTGAAGAAGGCTTATTAAGGATGGAGTTTATTATACACCAGGTTTTTTTACTGTTACCTATATTTTCACTTATTTTATTCTTATAGTAATCTGACTTTGCCTCTCTGATTTTAGCTGTGATTTCATTGCGCAGTCTGCGATACTCTGCACCGTACGTAATGGGTTTCTTGGCACACTTTCTTTGAAGCTTGTTTCTTTCTCGGATCCCTTGCCTTATGATGGATATTAGATTTCATTCCTCCAAGTCAAAAAGTCTTCCCTAGCCTGAATAAAACAACCTTAAGACAGCAGGAAGAGAATAAAAAAGAAATCACCACACAGGAGAGGTTAAGTAAATTTTCATATACAGGATATTCTGTGGCACATTTCAGAACTCAGGAGGTCTGAGTAAAAAATGCTGTATCAAGATGGGTCCCATTCTCAGCCATTACAGAGCCACAGTTACAATGGCCTTATGGGCTAATTATGAGGAAGACCACTTTCAACCATCAGGTCATCAGTAACTGTAGCTCTGTAATGGCTCAGAACTGGGCCAGGTGACACAGCATTTTTTACTAAATTTTACCCTTAGAATAATCTCCTTAAGTTTTTGAAAACTCTTGCAGGACACCCTGTATATCTCAACAAAATGCCTGATATACCAGATATTATATTAAACACTAAGAGATGCTTTACAGATAAACGGACTACAATTTGTTCATCTTAACTTGGAAGAGACTTTCATAATTTTTCAGCTTATTTCCTGTCTGTAGTTCAATGACAACAATTATAAAGCTCTACATCCCTTCCACAGCAAATTTTCAGGACTACCACCATATTCCTTTGTTAAACTACTGCTATCACTCAACACTCGAGGCAGAGAGATGGCAATTTTAGGCCAAGTTATACTGAACAGAATATAGCATGATATTCCACTGTTAATCTTGTTACACCACATCAGTCAGTATGGGGAGATGACAATTTTATGTCAAGGTAAAGCAGAATGGTATAGATGCCAGACAGGCACCATATTCACTATACAGTGAATGTTGTGTGTGTGACCCACTTTCATTACATGAAAAAACAAGCTGGCTATAGTGTACTCACCATACAGTGTGCCAAGTGTGTGGTCCTGCAGAGGAACTGTGGCGCCCCAGGTCCAACTTGTTGTGTTCCCAGATGAAGATGCATGGAACCCACACACTTGCTGAGCCTCAAAGTCACCAAACAGTGACCCTCCCACCACACCTGACAGAAAAATCATAATACTATAATATCATCATAATCATCATCATCATCATTACTGTTGTTATTATTATTATTATTAATATCATCATGGCAAGAGTAACAGCAAAGGTAAGAGTAACAACAAAGAAGAAAGGTACAGCATGGAGGGATGATGAGGTTAAGAGAGCAGTGGAGGAAAAGAGGAATAGTGGCTAAAGTGGTTACAGGTCAAGGGTTAAGTTGAAATAAGAACTGAATATACTGAGAGCAAGAAGCACGTAAAGAGACTAGTAAAGAGGAAAAAGAAGGAGGTAAATGATGATCTATGAAGAAAATTGAATGCCAACTACTCTGAAAATAGGAAGTTTTTCTGGAAAAAGGTGTGGAAATGTAGAAGTGACAGTGGAAAGAAACGTGAAAGTGTGAAGGATGTAAGTGGTAGATTATTAACCCATGGGGATGAAATACAGACCAGATGGAAAGAATATTTTGAGAGCCTGATGAATGGGAATAGAGAGAGCAGAGTGGCTGTAAACATGACTGGTTTTGGGGGTGTGCAGAGAAGGAATGCAGTGCCAGGAAACGTGACACTCACACAGGTGAAGAGTGCTGTGAAGCGGAAGAAAAATGGGAAAGCAGCTGGGGTTGATAATGTGTATGCCGAGATGATTAAGTGTAGTGGAGAGAATGGAATGAAGTGCTTGTTGGAGATATGTGGGAGGGCATCAATGAGTGAAACTGCCAGCAGAGGGGAAAAAGGCTGTGCTTGTACCCTCTGTACAAAAATAAAGATGAGCCAAGTGAGTGCAAGAATTATCATGGCAAAATATATTGAGTGTGGTAGGGAAGGTATATGGAAGAATTATTACTGTACCTCTCTACTCTATCCCTACACATCATCCTTAGTCTCCTCTGCCCTCTCATCCCCTCCACCTCACTCACTTACACTTTCCTAGTTAGTCTCTCACTCCATCACATGGCCAGACCACCTCAGTGTATATCTCCTAACATTATCACATCCACATCACATCACTCCTTCATTTCTGTTGCATGTCAGTATTAGCCACTCTTTTAACAGCTTAGCCTTTATATTATTTCTTTCTGTAACATTCCAGATTTGGTGCTAGGAAATGCTGTTGATTTTTTTTTAACCTACAAATAACTGGAGTCAATGAATGAATATATTGCCTGATTTTAGTGTTAGATTTATCCTACTTTAGACCTGCATTTGAGTATTCAGTGACAAGCATGTTCCTCATATTTTAATTTATCCCTCCAGTGAAGTATTTTATTTATTCTTGTTACATCTAATTGATTTTATGCAGCATCAGGGAGACCTCATTTAGGGAAGGAGTAATTGAATGTTATATACAGTATGACCTCTCCAGTTCTAACTCCATCTTGTGCAGTGCTTGTGATAAGTGGGTGCATAAGAGATGAAGTGGTATTAGAGGTAGACTGCAAGGTAATGTTGATTTCATGTGTGTGGTGTGTTGGGGAGAGCATTTAAGATTGTCAGGTTGAAAGTATTGGTCATGCTAGTGAGTCTCTTGAGTATATGGAAGAGTTTTGTCATTTGGGGCACCTGTTATGTGCTGGAGGTGGGGCTGGAGACAGCTCTGTGGCCAGAGTGAGGAGTGGTTGGAAGAAGTTCAGGGAGCTATTACCTCTCCTGACATGGAGAGGGTTCTCCTTTCATTGCTAAAGGACCTTTGTATGCAGCATGCATTAGGAGTGTAATGCTATATGGTAATGAGACCTGGGCAGTAAAGGAAGATGAGATCTGTAGGCTCATATGTACAGAAATGACAGTGATTAAAAGGATGTATAGTGTGTCCTTGAATATGAGGCCTGAGGGGCTGGTTCGTGATTGAAGAGTTGAGAGAAAGGCTGGGAGTGGAGTGTATTGGTGTTGTGGTGATGAGGGGTAGATTGAGATGGTTTGGGCATGTGGAGAGGATGGAGGATGACAGTTGGGTGTGGAAAGTGAGAAATGTGAATGTCGGGAATTGGGTTGTGAGAGGCAGACTGTCACACTTATAATAGCACTTCAGTTAACTGAGGAGGGAAGTACCACTCTTAAGGTGCAAAATTGTACAAATGCCTGAATTCACAGCAGATTATCATATAATACTGCTTAGAGCTTATGAGAAAGCAGCATACAGAGGTGGTATATGGATGTAAATACATAATTACACCCACCGCAAATTGATTTAGGACCTACACACAGAATTGCTGTGGGAGAGTTGTCTGTCCTTGCTTTGTGTTTCCACCTCTACCAAGTGAGTTTTGGGGGCAAGAAGTAACTGGCAACTCATCTGGTGTTGGCGGGAGGTGGTGAAACACTCAGGATGTCCGTGCTTGCCCAGAAGCGAGATTGGGAGTACATGTTCCCGTCGCTCCGAGCTTGCACCTCACTCTTTTTTCGTATGCATTACTGTTTGCCTTGTTTTTTTTCCTAGAGTCGAGTTTTCATGCCTGGAAAGTACTGCTCAAGGGATGAGAGGGTCCGTATCATTGCATGGTGACAGGATAATGTCCCTATCAACACGATTTGTGAAGGTACTGGACGTGCAAAGTCGACCGTCATGAAGATTCTTGCTGCAGCTTGCAGCCTGCCACCTGAAGCCGTACCATAGCACGAGCATGGTGGTGGAAAGAAGAGGACAACTTTCAGAGGTACAGATACGCTTCTAAAGAGGGAAGTAATCAAGAATCCTCTTCTGACAGCAGTAGAATTGAAGAGAATGCATCCCCAGCTGTTACAAGACGTCTCAATTTGAACTATCCAACACTGCTTGCAGAAGGAGCTGAGTTTGCCAAGCCACACAGCAGCCAAGAAACCGCTTCTCACTGACCGCACGAAGAAGCAGCGCATTCAGTTTGCCAAGAAGTATGCACACTGGACATCAGATGAGTGGAGAAAAGTTATGTTTTCCGATGAAAGCACATTTCAAGTGTTCCAGGTGCATTCTGCCAAGGTTCGTCGCCCTGCCTCCCGTGATTTGGGAAGGGGAGGCCTCTACTTTCTTCCTAAGAACTTGATGATGAATGGTGGCCAGTACATTCAAGGTCTGAAACATCATTTGTTAAACCTTTTTGCTACTCTTGGATGCGACTTTTTCATGCACGATTCAGTTCCATGTCTCAAGTCAAGAAAGGTGACAAAATGGCTTCAGGACTATCGGATTGAGGTCCTCGACTGGCCTGGCAACAGTCTGGATCTAAATCCGATAGAAAACTGCTGGGCAAAGATGAAGAAAATCATGGCAGAGAAGAAGACACCCAATCTGGTCAACCTCAAGACTAAACTGACAAATGTTTGGTGCAAAGAAATGTCCTTAGATTACATTAGAGATCTAAGTGATTCCATACCAAAATGCATCCAACTGGTCCTGAAAAACAGGAGAAACATGATTTCATATTCATGAATGGCATTTCATGAACAAACATTGTGATATACTATGATTTCTGTGTTTTTTAATACCTTGTGGGGGGAGGTCCGAAGTCAGTTTGCGGTAGCTGTACATACCATACATAACTCTGAACTTTGGTAGAGATTGCTAGCACACTTAACATCACCCTTCAGGTACAAAACTGAAAAAAATTTGCACATACACCTTAAATAGTACTGGACTAAGTATGTCTATCTACCTATCTATCTATAGCCCGACGCCCTAATCCCGCAAAGGGTGGCCGCAGACAAAACGCCTCCAAGTCACTCTGTCACCCACCATTCGACTACCCTCCCCCCAACTCACCCCCCCCTCCCTCATATACCTCTCAACTCCATCCCTCCACCTCATCCTCGGTATACCCCTCCCTCTCCCTCCCTCCACCTCACCTACATACACCCTCTTAGTCAGTCTTTCATTCTCCATTCTCTCCACATGTCCAAACTAAGTATGACAGATGACTATTTAAGATATTTCAAGCACTAGAATGAAAAAATATATATACAATACACATGATTATAGTCACCAATACTGTATTCATATACTTTGGGAGTTTTGCTTTTTTTTTTTTTTTTTTTTTTTATAATGCGAGGAAGAAGGAACCAAAGGCCATGAGCCCGCAGTAACAGTTCCCTCCAAGAGAAAAACAAAATACAATAGAGAGCCAAATTCAAGATCCGATCAGCGCTGTTGACATGCTTGACAAGAGAGGGTGGGAGAGGAAAATGGTGAACATATAAGAAAAGCAGAAAAGACATGTAGACTACATTACATTTGTACATAGGAAATTATATCCTATACTTAAGGCACAACACTGTATACCGTAAATGCCTGTAATCACAGCGGGTTATCACATAATACCAAGTTTAGTATACCCAGTTCAAAATTAATATCTTTAACCCACTTATTCAAAGTGGAAATTGCAGGAAGAAGCAGTTTCCAATGGTATCACATCCACCTGTAGCATTTAGCACTCACACTTCTTATAGTCAGTGCAAAGACAATATCATCACCAGTCCAGTGTCTTGCAGATCTTTTAAGTTATCAGACATTTGATTTGAGTATCAGCGAAGTATGGTTTCAGATACTCCTCAACAGCCTTTTTGTGTGTGTGTGTGTGTGTGTGTGTGTGTGTGTGTGTATAGTTTTCATGGACAGTCTTGCATTGTTAATGGCACAAAGTAGATTTTCTTGGTCAGCTTTTAACATTTTATCATATATATTAACCTTAAATTCTCCATCTTTAGTCTTTCAGTATCACCTCCCTGTTTCATGAAGTGTAATTGTGTATAATTTTCATCAACTGCTGATAATGGCAGTCTAGATGGGATTATTGACATACCACTAGTGTTGGCTGAAGGCATGGCAGGGGCTGATGGCAGGTGATCTTTGTTGGTTGAGAGCATGACAGCAGCTGATGGCAGCTGATAGGTGCTGGTTAAAGGCATGGCAGGGGCTGACAACAGATGATCGGTGCTGGTTGAAAGCATGGCAGGGGCTGACCGGTCAGTGCTGGTTGAAGGAATAGTATCCTTTACGGTAACCTCACCTGAAATGAAAATTATGGTATCAACAGACCCACCATATAACCCATTCAGGCCCACTATCTATCACAGGCATACTGAATGGTCACATTCCTACTGAAAATTTCTCTAATACTTCCTTCTCGCTATATGACAGGTCATCAGCATATATATAGCATCTCCCAAGGAAGATCAGTTGTGTATGCCCAAGATATATATAGCTTCTAGTATGATGCTATACAGTAGAGGGCTCAAAACTGATCCTTGGTGCATTCATTTTCTCACTTCATGTGAACCCTCCATTTACTCTAACATGGAAAAATCATGCAGAAAATACAGGCAAAAATAATGACAGCTGACAGTGCATGTAAGCAGGGTTGGCCAGTGTAAATCAAAATGTTTTTAATTAACGATTTAAATCAGTTGACTTTGTTAAAGTCACTGCGTATATGAATATGAAAACCGCCAAAACTACTACTATAATAAAGCATTGTAGTACAGTTATGTATAAAGACTAATGATATATTTTATCTTCATGTCTGGTATAGGCTACAGTGTCATGGCACTCATAGCTCTTATTATAATGATGCTGGGGTGTCTCTATGAACCTCTTTATGACAATGAAAATCATACTGTACCAGCCACTCACCTGAACTGAACATATAGCTCTTGTTTCTGTGTTGCAACATTTCCGATTTCAATAATTTGGTATAAAATAAATACTTCAAATGCTTCTAGAAAACAATGACATTCATTTGGTCATGACAGCTAAGTTGCTGACCCAAAGCAATTAGAAACTGAAAAAGTACATCCATTTTGAAGTACAAAACACAAGTCAACAGAGTGAGGCCAAAGTATCTTTTGCTTCCCCAAGTGATGGAACTTTTCTCCACTAAAGGAAGTACTAAGTTATTTTCTAATTTCTCTACCAGTGGCTGCGTAAATAACCTAAGAACATGTCCTCATACCCAGTGCATATGGCCTCAAAATGCACCTGAAATTGGTCATATATCAAAAATTTTCTCTGTGGATTTACCATCCCCACCCCCACCCCCACAAACCCTTCCCCAGACTCTGATTTTGGACCATATATACAGTATGTATATCCTGGTTACGGCCCCGGTTGGCCACCCCCCATGATGGGGATCCACCTGTCTCAGACCATACCGTAGTACACAATATTACTGCTACTCTGCCTTTTAGAAGGAAATTAATGTATTTCAGACTTCATGGCATCCAACAAATTCTCATCTACTTCATACATTCTTAATGCTATCCACAATCCTTGTCTATCCACCCTGTCATATGCTTTCTCCAAATCCATGAAGGCTGCATACAACTTTTTTCTCTTCTCTGGAAACTTTTCCACTAAAGATCTAAGATGAATATCTGATCTACACAACTGCTTCCCTTCCTAAAACTTCCCTGTTGTTCTCCAAGTAATTCCTCTGTTATTTCTCAAACTCTGTCAATAAGTATCCTACCATATACTTTTCCTCTTTCCACACTAAGAAGACGAATGCCCCTACGATTACCACATACTTCTTTTTCCCCTTTTCCTTTGTACAAGGGAATAATTATACCTGACTTCCAATCCTCCAGGACTCTACCTTACTCCCAGGCCACTCTGCACATCTTCCACATCCATTCTACTACTGTCTCTCCCCCATGCTTCAGCATTTCACCACACACTCCATCAATTCCTAGGGCTTTCCCCGATTTAACTTTCTTCATTGCTTCCACAACTTCTATCCTACTGATTTCTTCCTGTCTTCTAACCTCCCTCCTTCTCCCAGCCATTCCCCAGCCACTTATACTCGCATTACTTCCATCCTCTATGTTCAACAATTCCTTAAAGTGTTCTCTCCATCTGCTCACTTTTTCTCCCTTCTCCACTAGTAATCTACCATTTTTATCTTTCACTCCCCTGCTAACTTCACTTCCACCCTGTCTTACTCTTTTCACCTCTCTCCAGAACATTTTCTTACAGTCCCTCCACTTTACACTCAAATTCCTTCCAAATTCCTCATCCACTCTCTTCTTACTCTCTCTTACTAATCTTTTCACCTCTCTCTTTCTTTCTACATATAACTCTCTCTTCCGCCTCTCAACTTCTTCCACGTCCCTATTTCTCATCCATTCATTGTATGCTTTCTTCTTTTGTGACACAGCCTGTTTCACCTCTTCAGTCCACCACGCTGTTCCTTGCATCCCCCTCCGTCTTCTCTTCCTTCCACACACCACATCACATGCTGCACATATTTCTTCTGTAAATATCTTACACACACCTTCCACGTCTCCCATCTGCTCCAATTCATATTTGCCCAATCGTTCCTCCACTTCTCTCTTATACTCTGCCTTTTTCTCATCCTCTTGTAACCTTTCCACTCTCCTTGCAACCACTCCTTCCTCTCATCTTTCCCTTCTTCTATTCCTCCATCTTACTTGAATTCTAATTCTGGCCACCACCAAGTAGTGGTCAGAAAGTCCACTCCCCAACCTCTATAAACTCTTGCATCCATTACACATCTTCGCATCCTTTCATCCACACACACATAATCAATCATTGCCTTCCTTTCATTCAGCTCGCCACCCACCCTTCTCATCACTCGCCATGTATACCTGTGGATCATTTTATGCCTGAAGAGGGTATTGGCTATCACCAACCCCCTCCCAGCACAAATGTCCACTAACGCACTCTCATTCTCATCTATCTCAGCAGGCACACCCCACTCACCAACTATTCCATCCACCTTCACATTCCCAACTTTACCATTCATATCACCAATCAAAAACACTCTCTCATTCCTTCCAAACTTTTCCATGCACACTTCTACATTTGTCCAGAACTCTTCTCTCACTCTTCTAGCACGATTTTTTGTGCAGGCAACTCTGAGCTGACATGACACAATCGTGGAGGAAGCTGGGATATACCGGGATTCAGCCGCCATTAGAGGGAATTTTACATGTGTTGGTTTTCAGACTGGAAGCCACTATGGACCCTCACAGGCTAAAACACGATGACCCTAGTGTGTCATGCCAAGACTGGGTTTCCATTAGATGACATTTTACAACTTAGGGATTTTTTTCCAGGATTTTTAAGACGATATTTTGAAAAATTTATTCCATCCAACATATAATCCTATGTTGCCCCATGAGAAGCATAGGAGTCTGGGGTTTGGCAAGTTGGTCCTGACATTTAAGATGACAGTGACCAGCCTCACTCATCCCTGAGTGGCATTTGATGAGCAATAAACCCCAACCATCCCTTGGATATAAACCTATACAAGCTCAATCCAATTGGAACGCCTTGATTTCCCACTAAACCACCAGGCGCCATAATTTGGACACATGGTTAAAACTGAGCATAGTAAGTGGCTTCCTGGTGTACAGAAAACTGCTTGGCTTGTCACTCAGTGTAGAGTCACCCATAGGCAGAAGCAAGAGGAAAGAATGAGGGAAAGAACAACAGAAGAGGGAATATACTGTACTGTATTACAAATTATTTACATTTAGAGTAGACATTCAGCAGAAATACACCAGATTACACTACCACTACTGCTATTACTACTACTACTCCAACTACCACTACCATATACCTCAACTTGCCCAACACTGTCTTCAGTAACCCATTTCATACATAGTTCAGTGGCAGAGCAATGCAATGCTACAGCTAGTTATCCTTTCCACAGCACTTCTTTGTGATGAGCATCATATTCTAGTGTTTAACTATTGTTCAAACTCAAAAAATTCAAGATGCTGAGAATTTTTAAACCAAAATGAAGAGCATGGCATTATTTCAATAGGCTTTTCTTACAGCTCAGTTTTCAAGACTGGGAGTTGTCACTTTTAGACCAAATTAAAGTGAAATGAGTATAATATATTCTAATGTTTATTCTTACAAGATCATTATCAAGATGAGGGGCAGTTGAGGCCAAGTTCAAGAAAAGAGTATGGCTGCATTTTTTTTTTTTTTTTTTATGCAAGGAAGAAGAAACCATAGGCAAGGAGCCCGCACACCATTCCTTCCAAGAAAAAAAAATACAAAAACAATACAAAAGAGAGCCAAATTCAAGATCCGTTCATTTCGAGATGCCTGGACACACTGTGTTTGAAAGACTGGAGATTATAGGTAGGCCTAAATTTGTCCTTTTGCAGCTTTTTTTGTAGCACAAAGGCAGAAAGACAATACGACATCTACATCTTACCCATAACACTTCAGGACTAACATTATAGTCTAGAATTACTCTTGTTATGGATGATGAATTAAACTCTTGTTACAGCTCAGGAATATGGCTGGAAAGAGAATTTTAGGCCAGGTTAGAGTAAAACCTGTATACTGCCATTTACAGTAGACTGCTTCATCATGGTCAATGGCTCAGCAAACATTCTATCCCCTTGATGCCAGGATTCCAGGGGCCTGAATGGTGAGAATGGCCATGTGGCTCATTCAACTGGATGAACACTGGTTAGTATCTCATTCTATCAAGTTTTTTTCTGCCTCTCTGGACCCTACCTTGGGGTGAGAAAGGTGTGGATGATCCCAGTAACACATATACACTCAAACCACGATTTAAGGGACTAAATGGGGAATCAATTTGTCCCATACTTGAAAATGTCCCTTACTTAAAAATGTCCATTGTTTTACCACATACATAGACAATCTTATTATGAAATGCAATGATTGTTTAACTTATCTTACTTATTTATATGATTATGAACATTATTTTATAGGTACCGTATAAAGAAACATATTAATGTGTATAACCTAGACATTACATATCATTTTTTAATGGTTTTGTCCATTTATCAGATAAAATATGGAGTCCCTTAAATCCGAAATCCCTTAAATGGGGGTCCCTTAAATCGAAGGATGAGTGTATTCTTGCTCCTATAGCCAGTTTTCTAATAAAGGGTCATTCCCATGACTAACATGAAGATGTGGTTGCATGGACTTTGACAAACCCTTAACTAGGGGTTAGGAATGAGTTATCATCATCGATCATCCGGACCTCCTTTCCCACCCAAGGGCAGGTAACTTGGTCTAAATTTGCCATCCCTCCATCTTAAATGCTAAACTGTAATACTAGACAAATATCAAAATATAAGGCTGGTCATGAAGTGCTATGGGATGAATGTAGAGACAAACCACTGTCTTTCTACCAATAAGCTCTGTGAAATAACCCACAAATGAAAATATGAACCTAGTTATTGTAATGCACCTATAGTCAAACTAACCCTCTCAAACTGAATACACTTGGCCATCAACTAACTGAAAAGGAGCTAGGGATCTTTACAAAGTTGCTGCATGGAAAATTGAGCCTTAAGTATGGAATGTTTCTCCTTGGTTACTAGTCAAAATTACTCACCCAATCTTACTACACCTGGCTGTAAATTAACTGAAAAGGGACAAGGGATCAGTGTTAAATAAGATATTCTATACCAAATTTAGAATTCAATTTGTATCATCGTATCAAAGGCACCAACATCCTTGCATGCATCAGCCGTGGTCACCTAATGGCGGCTCTCCATGCTGCTTGATGGGTTTCAAGTCACGCCGGCCCCTAGTTTTGCTGGCCCTGGCCACTCTGGCCTCCCACCCTAGTCACACCGGCCCCCCTTTCCTGACAGAAATCCAGTCGTTACAGCTGTTATTATTACTCATTTTTAGCTAACCTAATTATTATTATTAGCTAAGGGTCGGAGTGACTAGGGCGGGAAGAGCTATGGGCCGGAGTGAGTCATTTCCGCTTGATCCACCATTACATCTCCTATGCAGCCACTTATCACAAACACTGACCAAGATGAAGTTATTTCCCACACCCTTGCAGCAAACTACACCTGGCCACACTTCCTCTGCTTTGACAGTATTGCCACCTGCCCTACATATCATCACTTTTGTTGGTGAAAGTCTGCTGTATGTATATCTAACCCCTCTAGAAAAGCCTCTTAAGCTATATAAAGCCATATGGAAGTAGCAGGCACCAAAATTTATTAGATATGGTTACGGCATACTGACCAAAGTCGTATCCAGCTAAATGTCCTCTCCAGCAATAGTGTTATGATGGTTGTGGTTGCTCTAGTAGTGGCTATGATAGTTCTGGTAGCTGTGGTGGTGGTAGTCCTGTACAGCTAAATGCCTTGATGCCGGAAAGGTGCCCACAAATTACTTCACCTCCATGTCATGCAGTTTTTTGCCATCATGCTGTCCTTCCCGCCAAACTCACACCCCTGAAAAAGAACATTCATATAAGCCATGACACTAAAAACTCCAGGAAAAATATCAATGGGTAAGCTTTAGAAATACTCAGGAATGTTTGCAAGACACGCTAAAGTCAATATTATCAGCATAAAAACAATTAATGGGAAGAAAAAGGAAAAAAATCTTATAAAAAAATGTAAAAATCCTTCACCAGTCACAGCTCCAGCCAGGCTGACCAAAGCTGGCAGATTCCACCAATCTCCACATTCTTTCCCTCCACTTGTTCCCTGCCCCCTCCATCCCCCCACCAGTTCCCACCCCCTCTATCCCTCCCTTCATGTCCATTCCTCCTCCTTCCTGCCTCTCCTCCACCCCATCTCTCTCTCCTTTCTTCCTTTCACCTCCTTGTCTTTCCATCTCTGGTCATCCTTCTTCCCTCTACCTCTTCCACTTCCCTGAAAAGCAGCTTCCTCCATCCCCCTCTCCCTCCTCTCTCCCCCTTCATCCCCCCTCCTTCCTGCCCCCTTATGCCCTCCCTCCCCTCCACTCCCTCTCCCTCCTCCTCCCTCCCCTGCAACATACAACAAGGGGGGGATTAGAAGCAATAGGAAAAAAGGGTGTATTATGATACAAAAGTAGCTACTACTGTCTGTTCAGTCACTGAGGTTCATTTTATCATTTCCTTGATAAGAAAAAAAACGCCTCCTGAAAATAAAATCACTTTAATCCTACTGGGGCTCTATGAGGCAGAACCTGGATGAAAATTTAATCACAGCAGCAAACATGTAAGTTTTGTAGGTTGTCTTGATAAAAAAATCCAAGTGAAATGTGCCAGTGATATACAGTAGGGCCCCCATTTATGCGACAATTTGGTGGACAAACAAGCACACATAAATGGAAAATGCATAAATGGAACCGCAGGCCTTATGGGAAAAATGGAGTTTGGTGGACAGACATTCCCCACTTTAGGGGCTAGACTTATGATTATATTATTTTCACACTCACATGGACATTAATACTCCTCCATTATAAAGAACAATGATATGTATTCCAACTAAGGTACAATAATAAACAAAGAACAATGTACAAATGGTTGTTCACCGTAATTCTACCAAGTTGCAGGGGAGGGTGGGATTCCGTTGCTGTGGGCGAGGTTACTGCTCATCCTCTTCCTCACTACTGCTATCACCTAACACTGCCCCAGAACACCTCATAGCATCCACCTCTTGAATGATGCCTTCAAAATTGTGATCACTCACAACAGACATTACATCATCATTCTGGTGCAATGGGCCTGGCTTGGTCTCGAATAGTGCGGCAGGCTGGGCTGGCTGGCCGGGTTGGGCTGGCTGGCCGGGTTGGGCTGGCTGGCCGGGTTGGGCTGGCTGGACAAGATGAGCAATTTTTGTTATTAATGTTTGCTTCCTCCTGTTCAATTTTTTAATGTGCTGTTCTTTGTAGATGTGAAACATGTTGTCAATGGCATGAATCACTTCTGTTTTGCGAATGCTTGACTGCTCGTTTGCCATTAAGACATCCTTCAATTCATCTACAGCTACCAAGATAACACAAATGTTTGCCATAGCGAGTTCTCCTGCAGATGTGACTTGCAGGGATTGTGGCTGATCCTGTAGACTGTCCTCAATTGCTGTAGCACTCATGATGTCTTCTGGGGTAGTCACTTCACCAGCTGCACTAATCTCTGCTATGTCCTCAAGAGTCATCTCACTAAACCCGGGAACCTGCCTTGCTGCCTCTACGGCTTGTGTAACACTGTCACCCATGTTCTGCACTTGTCCGCGCTGCTCACTAACTAGAATGGGACAGAGAGGCTTCCAGGCATGATAAATTGTAGCATCACTGATCTCGTTCCATGCCTTAAGAAGATTATCCACTGCACTCTTAACGGTGAACTGGCACCGGAACTGGTGCACACTCAGCACTTAGTGGTCAGCCTGGGGTAGTGGTTGAGGATCATCAACTTCCTTATCTTCTTCAGCCTGGAGCTAAGGGTCGTTAATGTCAGCATCCTCGTCAGCCTCAGCAATGATTTAACAAATTTCTTTCCCACTCTCAGTTCTTGACCTCTGAAGCTTATAGACATGCATTTGATAAAGCGCTTTCACATTAGCAATGATTTCTTGATCTAACGGCTGGACCACACTTGTAGTATTAGGGGGAAGAAAAACAATCTTGACATTGGGATGAAGATCTGAATGATAGTCAGGGTGGGCAGGGCAGTTGTCCATTATTAGCATAACTTGAAAGGGTATCCCCAACTGTTGACACTTTAACTTTGCATCTGGCACAAAATGCTTTAACAGCCAATCCTTGGTTGTTGACGAGTTCATCCGGCCATTCTGGGTCGCCCTCCAGTAAACAGGTGCGTTGCTCATGTCTCGCAGGTGCTTGAAACACCTGGGATGCTTTGCTGTGTGTACCACCATAGGCTTCATTTTGTGAGTGCCAGTCAAGTTAAACAAAAGAGCACAGTTATTCTAGACTTATATGCTTTTCTGCCGCGAGCTTGCTTGATTTGTTTTGCGAGGTAGGTTGACTTGGGCATTCTTTTGTATCGTAATCTAGCTTCATCCATGTTATAAATGCAGTCAGGACTATAGCCTCCCTCGTCGATTAGCTCCTTCAGATAAGTAGAAAACATCCCAGTTGCCACACTGTCTGCTGAGGCACTCTCTCCGGTCAGCTTCACATTACAAATTCCTTTCCTTTCCAGGAAATGCTGTAACCACCCATTTGATGCAGTAAACTTGCCTGGAGGGGAGTTCGACTTGTGGCAAATAATTTGGTAAAATGCCTTTGCTTGCTGTTTAATTTGACGCTTGTCCAGTGGTACCCCCTCTCGTTCTTTCCTCGATATCCAGATGTTCAGAAACTTCTCCATCTTTACCACTCGATCGTCTGTAGTGTAAGTGTGAGAGTCTAGGCCAGACGAGCCACAGGCCTTGATGCTTTTCAAAATTTCCACCTTGTTCTTCCAAATTGCTCTCACTGATGATTAACCCAACCCCATAGCTTTACCAATGGCTGTAATACCCTCACCATTCTCTTTTCTCTCGATAACATCTCTCTTCATCTGTAGAGCGATACTCTTACTTTTCCCTCCTTGACTTAGTGGCATAATAGCAGCCAAACGATATGCAACTCAGACTGTGCGAAAATAAGCAAAATTGTGCGACCAGCAAACAATCACAAGGTCAATGGAGGGCAAGCAAGGGGCAGACTGAGCACTATGTTCAAATGGCGGGAGCAGCGGAATACTGCCCAACTATGAAACTGTCTCACAAGTGGCGCAGTAGCTACGCACAGCCAGCCGGCGGCAACTACACTCATTCACTAGTGATGGGCGATACTCACTTATTCCGGTAATTGATTATTTTGATTACTTTTACCTTAAAATAGATATTACATGAATATATTGGTAGAGAATAAAGTACTGTATAAAATTTTATGAACTTCGGTGAACACTCTCTCTCTCTCTCTCAGCCAGGCACAGCCAGGCCACCACAGCCTCGCATAAAATGATGGAGTGCAGCATAATTGTGTTTCTCCCCGAATTTAGGCCACTATGTGTAGCAAGCCGCATAAAATGACTTAATTTCGCATAAACTGATAACTACTGAATGAATATTTTGCCGCTTGCATAAATGTAGAAATGCATAAACTGAACATGCATAAATGGGGGCCCACTGTACTTTCAATACAGGTGTCATTAGGCTAATGCCAACATTTTCTCTGACTGCCAACAGGTTTTTTAATGTTATTTTGGGGCATCCTTGAGATATCTGAATAGTGGCTTGCTGTCATACCAAAATTCCCATGGGACATTATTTTGCTGAACTTACTACATGACTAAAGGCCTCATTCACAACTATGACAAGCTGCAAAACGATGACAATCTGGGACAAGTTAATGTGAATGAACTATAGTTAATATTCAGCATGCACTGTTTGATGACTGTCACATCCATTACTAAATTATACAAGATTCTGCCAATGGATGAAGAATCGGGTCTGTCTAATTTACCATCAAATTAGAATAGAATGTCCCAGCAAATGCCACCATCCAAGTAAACACTGGCCTGGAACATCTTGCTGACCAGTTTGATGGTGACAGGCTGGCGGCGCTACACCAAAGTGCTGGCTTCAAAGAGGGTGTTGTCTGCCCTGAAAAATAATAATAATAATAATAATCTATATACCTCTCTACTGTATCTATAGCCAGATGCCTTAATCCCATTAGGGGTGGAAAAAAATGATATTAATGTCTTCAAAGGGGAGTGTCGTCTGCCTTGAAAAAATAATAACTTGTCGTTTCGTTTTTGAAGGTTCCAACATGCTTGCATGCATCAGCCTTCATCACCTAGTGGCGGCTCTCCAAGCTGCTCAATCTCTGGCAACTTCCCTATTCAGTCCCTTATCCTTCAGGTCACACTCAATGACCTCATCACAGGTCTTTTTAGGTCTACCTCTTTACCCCCAACTTTAACACTTCTCACTTTCTGTACCCAGTTATCATCCCTCATCCTCTCCACATGCCCAGACCACCTCAATCTACCTCTCCTCATCACAACACCAATACACTCCAGTCCCATCCTACCTCTCAAGTCTTCCACTGTAAACCTAGTCCCCCAGCCCTTGCACGCAGATACGCACTGCACATCCACATGACCACTCTCATTTCTGTACATTTGAGACTGCAAATATCCTCTTCCTTTACTGCCCAGGTCCCACTACCATACAGCATTATAATTATAATAATAATAATAATAATAATAATAATAATAATAATAATAATAAAAAATAATAATAATAATAATAATAATAATAATAATAATTGGTGGTAGGTGGGGGCGCTCACCATCCACTCACTCGATGTAGTGCTGCTCTCAGGTGTCTGCCCATTCCTCTCTTCCATCCTTCTTTCCTTCCATCCTTTTCTGTCTTTCTTTCCTTCATCCTTTCCTTGTCCTTCTGCCTACAGGTGACTTTACACTCCCTCTTCTGTCTTTCTTTCCTTTTCCTTCTGCCTGTGGGTGACTCTACACTGAGTGACAAGCCAAATGGTTTCCTGTACACCAGGAAACCATTTACTACGCTGGGTGGTAACCATATAACCAAATTTTGGCACCTGGTGGTTTAGTGGGTAATTATTGCGCTCCAGTCGGATTGAGCCGGTGAAGGTTTATATCTAAGGGGTGGTTGGGGTTGATTGCTCATGTAATGCCACTCAGGGATGAGTCAGGCTGGTCACTCTCATCTTAAATATCGAGACCAACTGCCTAGCCCCGGGCTCCTACGTTCCTCATGGGGCAATGTAGGATTGGATGATGGATGGATGGATGAAATAATAATAATAATTCATTCACTCATTCATCATCCAATCCTATGTCGCCCCAGAGAGGAGTGTAGAACCCGGGCTAGGCAAGTTGGTCCTGACAAAAAGATGAGAGTGACCAGCCTGACTCATCCCTGAGTGGCATTACATGAGCAATCAACCCCAACCATCCCTTGGATATAAACCTTCACCAGCCCAATCCGATTGGAGCGCAATAATTACCCACTAAACCACCAGCCGCCAAAATTTGGTTATATGGTTACCACCCAGCATAGTAAATGGTTTCCTGGTGTACAGGAAACCATTTGGCTTGTCACTCAGTGTAGGGTCACCCACAGGCAGAAGGAAGAGGAAAGAATGAAGGAAAGAAAGACAAAAGAGGGAGTGTAAAGTTATCCATTGGCAGAAGGAAGAGGAAAGAATGAAGGAAAGGAAGACAGAAGAGGATGGAAGGAAAGAAGGATGGAGGAGAGGAAAGGGCAGACACCCGACAGCAGCACTACATCTAAAATTCTAAAAATGTATTCAGTATCATTATACTCATCACCACCACCATCTTGAACTCTGTCAATTCCAGGATTAACTGGAATGTGCCATATTCAAGAGGGGTTGTGTGGTCTATGAAAAAAAAATATATATATATGTATCATCATCATAATGATCACCACCATCATCTCAAACTCTTTTTGTTTTGTCCCCTACACTCTTTAACCTTTACATGCACGACATACCCACACCCCACACACCACAGATACACACAGCTTCCTATGCAGATAATATAACCCTTACATGTACAGTACACACCAAAATGCAAACACAGCTGCACACATCCTCCAACCTTACCTCGACACACTACACCAATGGTTCACCACAAACAGGATCAAAATAGCCCCAGCCAAATCTAGTGACCCTTTTCACAAACTGGACAGCAGAACACAGTCACATCCCACACCTCACCATAAACAACACTCCCCTATCACACACACACACACACAAAATCCTTGGTGTAACATACAATACATCAATGTCATTTAAACAACACATCACAAACATTAAAAATAAAATAACACCAAGACTCAATGCCTTGAGGTCACTTGCCCATACAACATTCGGACACAACAAAGAAACCACCACCACAGTATACAAACAATATATACGTTCAGTGATGAATTATGCAAGCCCTGCCTGGGCTTCTAACCTCACCAAAACACACTACAACACTCTACAGACCATACAGAACAAGGCTCTAAAAATAATCACAGGCTGCACAGCTACTACACCCACAAACCACCTACATCACAAAACCAATGTCCTCAAAGTAAAGGATCATCTAGACGTGAGAGGCACCCAGTTTCTTGCTGCAGCCTCCACAAACCTACAACATCAACTACAGTACATAGCAGCACATCCACACACAGCAGTGAACATCAAAACAACACCCAGAACACGATATCATACACAAATATTGTACTGTCATCTCTCCCCCACTGCTCGCCTCAGACCAGCTTCCAGAAGCATATCCATACTCAAATCACTCACCACTCCATTCAGTCACTTAAAAACAACACAGCTGCATGCACGGCCTCCTGCTATCCACCCTTCTGAATCCTACCTCCCTCGTGAGGACAGGGTCCACCTGGCCAGGCTGAAATGTGGGCATCATCCAGCTCTCTTAAGTTACCAGAAGAGGCTGGATGACTCCGTCACTGATGCCTGTCCAGGATGCAACACAGCACCCCATACTATTAAGCACATTTTGAAATACTGCATTGCACATAATCACCTATGCCAACAACACAACATACACTCCTTGAGAGCTCTGTTGGAAAGCCCGGTCTCGGCCATGGCCTTCCTTAGGGACTTGGGGCTGTTTGGCCAGACTGCCTAGGGAACAACTACTACTACTACAACTCTTTTTGTATCATCATCATCATCATCACCATCATTATCATCATCATCATGTTCCCTAACTTTTCCTACCCTCTGTCAATTCCAGGGTTAACCTGAACATGTTGTCTTCAAAGAGGGAGTTGTGTGGCCTGCAAAAAAAAATGTATATCATCAATCGTCATCATCAGCACCACCACCATCATTATCACATTTTTTTTTTTTTCCTCACCATGGTAAAATAAACTGATGACCTTTTTTTTTTTTTTATGCAGCACTACACCATCCACTCACCTGATGTAGTGCTGCTCTCGGGTGTCTGTCCTTTCCTCTCCCCTATCCTTCTTTCCTTCCATCCTCTTCTGTCTTGCTTTCCTTCATTCTTTCCTCTTCCTTCTGCCTGTGGGTGACTCTACACTGAGTGACAAGCCAAATGGTTTCCTGTACACCAGGAAACCATTTACTATGCTGGGTGGTAACCATATGACCAAATTTTGGCGCCTGGTGGTTTAGTGGGTAATTATTGCTCTCCAATCAGATTGAGCCGGTGAAGGTTTATATCCAAGGGGTGGTTGGGGTTTATTGCGCACATAATGCCACTCAGGGATGAGTGAGGCTGGGCACTCTCATCTGAAATGTCAGGACCAACTTGCCTAGCCCCGGGCTCCTACGTTCCTCATGGGGCAACATAGGATTGGATGATGGATGGATGGATGCTGAATGATGGATGGATGGATGCTAGGAAGAAGGAACCAAAGGCCAGGAGCCCATAAACTGTTCCTTTCAAGGATATTGTGTAGGATACTGCCTGTTCATAGGCCTATCCATACGATATGCTGGGTGTTGCCGGATCCTTTTGAATCACAGCCTCAGGCATCAGTCGCAACCGTCCCGGCTGCTCGGCATAAAGCCAAGCACACGCAGTTGTGTTTCTCTTGACCCCCACACCATGCTTCTTTCCTCTTCTATCAATTCTAGGATTAACTTCTCTAAGCCAGGTTACAGTGAACATACTATAGGAACTCTATCTCTATCTATTTATTGCCAGATGCCTTAATCCCATATGGGGTGGCCACAAACAAATCGCCTCCACGTCGCCCTGTCCCCCGCCATTTCACTGCCCTGCTGCCAACTCACACCCCCCTCTCTCATATACCTCTCCACTCCATCCCTCCATCTCATCCTTGGCCTCCCCCTCCACCCCACTCAAATACACTCTCCTCATCAGTCTCTCACTCTCCATATGGCCAAACCACCTCAATGTGTTTCTCCCAATGCTTTCTATCACAGACACATCCACACCACAAAGCTCCTTCACTTCCTCGTTTGTCAGCCTGTCTCTCCATGCAAATCCACATGCTCCTCTTAAATAACTCATTTCCACTGCTCTGACTCTTGACTTCTGTCCCTCCAACAAGGTCCAAGCTTCACTTCCATATGTTAGAGTTGGTATCACAATACTGTCATGTAGTAACTTTTTCACTTCCATGCTCACTTCCCTGTTTCTTATCACTGCTTTCAAGGAACCAGCAACCTTTCTTCCTTGTTGTACCCTTGTTAAAAGCCTTGCCTTGGTCACCTAATGGCGGCTCTCCACGCTGCATGATTGGCTTCAAGTCACTCCATCCCCTAATTTACCAGCTCTAGTGATTTAGTCACTCCAGCCTCACACTCTAGTCACACCGGCCCCATTTTCCTGACAGAAACCTACTCATTACGGCCATTACAGTAATACCTCGATATACGACACCCCTAGATGCGATACCCCGGCTTAACGATTGGGGTAGAAATACCACCATACCCTGCCTAACGATGACCAAATCCTGGTTTAACGATGGGTTTTGATTTTTTTTTTAGATTTTGATGACATTTTAGACTAAAATTGTGTTTAGGTTGATTTATAAAATGTTTTTAGACTTAGATTAAAGTGTTTTAGCCATAGGTGGAGTGAACATTGTCATTTTGGGGTACAGTTTACTAAGCTTGATTTTTTCCAGACTTATATTTGATGATTTTCTGATTTTTTTTGTTGGCTTTAGTGAGTTATTTACAGGTGTTAGGCTTAAGTTACCTTCCTTGACAGCCGTTAGGCCATTTAGATTGGCTTTAAACTTGTTTTGGGGTTCATTTGGGCTTGATTTTGGTGGAAACTCAAGGCTGAGAAAAGCTCCACAGCCTCATTCCCTCAATAAGACCATGACTAATGAGACTGGAGCTGTACTGACCTTGATGGGATTCTGCTGGGGATGGAGCCAGTGTCATCCAGGAAGGAGCTGTCTGCTGAGATGCATGGAAAGTCACCCATCAAGGATCTTCTCTTGCTGTTGTCAGGAACAGTGATGTGACGTGGTTATGACAAGATACTGAAATGTATACATCATATATTCAGATATATATGCCTCCATCTACTAACTGAAATCCCTACACTACATGGAGCAAGCCCTTTATATCCTGCAGACAAGTGCATGCACACAAATATACTGTATATCATGGGAAAAGTTAAACTTACATGAATGAAGTGCCTACTACTGTAGCAGGAAGGGTAAAAACACATGTAATATTAATATATTGGTACATCTCAATACTGTACAGACCATCAACTTTAATATGCAGACCAGATACTGACACACACACATATTCAATAATTACTTTCAAACACTAGCTGAAAGAACTTCTGGTCAAAGAAAAATTCATTAACATTGCCATAACTCTTTGAACAGCACCATATAGCACTGAATACACATAAAGTTGGCAAAGTACTTCTAATTATACGAGAATATATAACCCCTCCACTTCTGTGATGCATTTCATATCTTCTTGCTCGTATAAATTAATACTTTCAACAATCCTTGTCTATCCACCCTGTCATATGCTTTCTCCAAATCCATGAAAGCCGCATACAACTTCTCTCCCTTCTCTAGAAACTTTTCCACTAAAGATCTAAGAATGAATATTAGTGCCAGTATTATTAAAAATTCCTAGGAGTAAAAAGTTCCTCTCAAAGTGATATTTGGCTCCTAGCTTCTAGAAGTACTCCTAAAAGGTACTTTCAACTCCTAAGTTTACTCATAAATCGCTAAATAGTAAAAGTCCTCCACAAGGACTTTTAAGGAGATAGGAGGGCTTTTAGTGTCAGTAAACACAGTAGCTGCGTCCCTCAAACAACAAGAGACAAGACAACATAGACCATGGCTGACCGACACCACCCACCATGCAGAAATTTTCGAGCTCGGAAGAATGCATTCATGGAATATGATGATCAAGAACTTGTAAGGTACTGTTTCGATCGTGAGGGCATTCTGTTTATTATGAAATTGAGGAGAGGATTAGACAGGCTTGGCGAGCTGTTGGAATGTTGAAATCTGTTTGGAATAATAATATGCTTTTGGTACATACTAAAGTGAAAATTTACCATTCCATGGTTAGACCAATTTTAATTTACGGGCATGAGTCATGGCACAGTACAATTGCAACAGATCAGAGAGTATTAGGATTTGAGATTAAAATACTGAGAAGGATTCTTGGGGTAAAGTGACAAGACAGAGTTACAAATGCAAGAGTAAGGGATATTACGAGAGTGGAACCAGTTAATGAATATGTGAGACTGTCTTGTTGGAAGTGGCTGGGGCACATATACAGAAAAGAAGGTAGTTTAATACAGGATGTGCCAGAGTGGACTGCTAGAGGAAGAAGAGGTAGAGGTAGGCCGAGGGAAACCTGGTTGAGGACAGTGAAAAAAGAAGCAGGAGAGGAGTGTTGGTGGGACCTGAAGGAGATGGCAAGAGACAAATATTGGTGGAGAGAGTTCATTGAGGCCCTATGCATCTCGTGGGGTGCCACAGGAAATGATTGATTGATTGATTGATTAGTAAGAGATGTACTGGAAAGGCCCACACATCGAAACCATCCTCTCACACCCTGAGACAAAAGTGTTGATACTATTAAGGTTCCTTGCAACTGGAAAAATGCAGCAGTGTAACTGTGATGACTTTGGACCATCGCAGCCATCAGTGAGCAATGTGATAACGGAAACACTCTGTGCTCTAACACATTGTTAAGAGGTTTGTGAAGTTCCCCCATACAATCCCTGAACTACAAAGAACTGAAAGAAAATTCAGGCGAATTGCTGGCTTTCCTGGGGTAGCTGGTGTGATTGATTGATGGGACTCACATACGAATTGTGGCACCAAACCAGTATGAAGAAGTGGGTATAACTTTAGAAGTAACCAACGTTACCGATTTTCATTATATTACGTCCCTGAACTATTTTAACCAAAACTTACCTTTTACGGCTAGTTTGAGTTGGGGGAGCTAATTTTGTAAGGGTCGTCATATAGAGGCTTAGGTTAGGCTATCTCTCCTTATTCCTTCTTGCAATGCTTTTCACTTTACCACATTCACTGATGGAACTGGGACATGATAATGGTCTTTGGCTTCTTAGTCACATTCTATACCTGAAAGATTTGAGGAAAATTAGTCATGAAGAACATCATAGTCTCATCATAAACAAGACCAAGTCTACTAATACATAAAAAAATATACAGGAAAAAAACACAGCAATTTTTAAACTCGGAAGAGTGGGATGGGGTGAGTACTTGACTGTAAATCCATATTATATACGCTGGTGTTACAGTTCTGAAGTATTGACTAATTCCCTATCAATGGTACTGCTATCTGGGTGACAATGCTACATCAGCTACATTTTGAGCTACAGAACATTAGCTGGCAATCTTTCCAATATTTACTATGGAAAAAAAAAAAGGGGGGGAGGGGGGGAGCAGCATAAGAAGTCTTACTGTACATCCGTTGCAGCCTCTTGATAAAACCTTATGGATTAAACATATGGAAAATGAAATACAGTAGTCTTCCATATCAGCCAGGGATACTTTATAAAGATACCTGTTGATGGTCGAACAATGAATATAGCATCAGTGGTCCCCCTACCTGGCATAAACCCAAACTGCATCTCATCAATATTCACTCTTTCTCTAATCATACCTTCTAAAACTCTCTCCATTACCTTCATTATCTGATCTAAAAGCTTTATACCTCTATAATTTCCTCTTTCCAGGGCATCACCCTTCCCTTTATACACATTTACAATTACACTCTTCAGCCAATCATCTGGGACAACACACTCATAAATAATCCTATTTATCAGGTCAGTGACTAAACTCACCCCTATATCGCCTGAGGCCTTCAACATTTTGGCAGTCAACCCAGACACACCTGCTGCCTTCCCCACCCTCATCCTGCCTATTGCCTCACTCACAATAGCAGTATCAATCAAAGGCCAAGGGCCAGACACTGGATCTGCTGGCTCCAAACCTTCCCTGTCCCAGTCAAACTCCTCATCCAACAACCGGTTATAATGCTCTCTCCATGCATCTTTAATATCCTCACTGTTCACAACTACCCTTCCTTCATCATTCTTCACACACTGCTCACCTATGATATCCCGATTATCCCTCTTCACCTGACCTGCCACCCTAAATATATTTTTCCTTTCCCCATGATTTAGGTTATCAAGTAATTGTCTCTGTGACTCAGACTTTGCCCTGTATACCTCTCTCCTAGCCCTATGCTTGGCAGCCAAATATTCCTCTTTGCTACCACCCTTCTTCCATTCCCGGAAAAGCCTTCTTTTCTCCTTAATTGCAGCTTCTACACCCTCATCCCACCACCAAGTTACTTTATGTCTTGGTGGTCCTCTTGTCCAGCTGCATGTTACATCAGTAACTCTCAAGAAATTGTTCTTGAGGGCTCTGTACTGTTCATTAACGCCTCTGTCTACAGCTCCCTGTTCAACCACCACTCTCCTCAACTCGCTATACAAGGCATCCCTTACTACTTGGTTTTTCAGCTTCCATATTTTCCTCCTAGGTACATAAGTCCTCTTTTTCATCACTTGTTCTTTAAGCACCATATCACAAATCAATAGTTTGTGCTGCTGCACACACTCCTCACTTCCTATAACTTTAACATCCCTCACTAACCTCCTATCGGCCCTCCTAACCAGAAAATAATCTATCTGACTGCTATTTCCCCAGACTCATACGAATTAAACCCTGCCTAACCTCGAATGACCTAATCCAACTTAAATCAACCCAACCTAATCTAGCTTAACCTCACCTAACCCAGTCTAATTGTATTTAACCTCACAATCTCACGTAACCTCCCCATACTTAACATAACCTATTTTGAAGCAGCCTAACTGCATCTAACCCTACCTAATCCTACCCAGTCTCACTTAACCATACCATACCCGACCTAACCCAACCAGTCAAGCCTAAAATGACCTAATCCAACCAAACCTAACCCAACAAAATAACCCATCTCAAAACCTATCCAAACCGACGTATTCTAAAGCAATCTAACCTAATCCGTCTATATCTAGTCGAACTGAAGCCAACCCAACCAAAAATTACCTAATCAGACCAAACCCTGCCCAAAGTGACCTAACCTAACTTTCGATCGGCTATATATTCGCTAATAAATTTTGCTGCCTGAAAAAAAGTCTACGGATGTCACATTCTAAGTTTCGCCTGTTCTGTGTACACGTATAACTTCGTTCTTACCTAATTGTTCTTACCTAATTGTATCTTTACAGGAATGAGTCAAGCTCGTACTGTCCCGTGTCTTAAACTATATTTATCGTACATATTCTTAAATTTGTGAATTGTTTTGGCAAACACTATTTCATTCGGTAGTGCAATTCCATTGATCAATTGCTCTGTTTGGGAAACTGAATTTCCTTACGTCTTTATCACCTCTCCTTCTCAGCATGTCTTCATTTATGTATGTGTGTGTGTGTGTGTGTGTGTGTGTGTGTGTGTAATTCACCGGGTCGTGTGTGTGTGTGTGTGTGTGTGTGTAATTCACCGGGTCGTGTGTGTGTGTGTGTGTGTGTTCTTACCTAATTGTATCTTTACAGGAATGAGTCGTACTGTCCCGTGTCTTAAACCATTTTTATCGTACATATCCTTAAATTTATGAATTGTTTTGGCACACACTTTCATCCGGTAGTGAATTCCACTGACCAATTGCCCTATTTGGGAAACTAAATTTCCTTACGTCTTTATTGCCTCTCTTTTTATGCAGTTTTTTGCAGTGTCCTCTTACTGCTGCATCCCCATAGGTTATATACTTATTTATGTCTATTTTCTCCTTCCATGATATGCATTTATATAGTATAATCATGTCTCCTCTTTTCCTTCTCTTATAAAAGAAGGAAAAGAGGAGACATGATTATACTGTATATTATATACAGTATACTATATAAATGCATATCAGGGAAGGAGCAAATAGACATAAATAAGTATATAACCTATGGGGATGCATCAGCAAGAGGACACTGCAAAAAACTGCATAAAAAGAGAGGCAATAAAGACGTAAGGAAATTTAGTTTCCCAAATAGGGCAATTGGTCAGTGGAATTCACTACCGGATGAAAGTGTGTGCCAAAACAATTCATAAATTTAAGGATATGTACGATAAAAATGGTTTAAGACACGGGACAGTACGACTCATTCCTGTAAAGATACAATTAGGTAAGAACACACACACACACACACACACACACACGCACACACACACACACACACACACACACGACCCGGTGAATTACACACACACACACACGACCCGGTGAATTACACACACACACACACGACCCGGTGAATTACACACACACACACACGACCCGGTGAATTACACACACACACACACACACACACACACACGACCCGGTGAATTACACACACACACACATAAATGAAGACATGCTGAGAAGGATAATAACATCATTCATTAGACCAACCCTGGAATATGCATCAGTAGTCTGGAGTCCTCATCTAAAAAAGCACATAGACAAGATTGAAAAAGTTCAAAGGGCCGCTACAAGATGGATACCAAGCTTAAGGGACCTAAACTACGAAGAAAGACTAAATAAACTGAATCTACCAACACTACAGGAGAGAAGGAAAAGAGGTGACATGATAATGCTATATAAATGCATATCAGGAAAGGAGAAAATAGACATAAATGATTACTTAACATATGGAGAAGCATCAGCAAGAGGACACTGCAAAAAATTGCATAAGAAGAGAGATGATAAAGACGTAAGGAAATTCAGTTTCCCAAACAAAGCAATTGAACACCATATTATGGTGTTTGCAACACCTTAAACCTTCTTTAGTTATACTTTTCAAGTAGTGCCCAATTCTCTTGCTGTATGGGGCTACTCTTGGATCATCATTATTAAATTCTTTAGGCAACTTACCTCACTCCAGTTACCTCCATATTCACTTACCTCAGGCCTTTGCCGGTTCCACCTTTATATTTTGTAGTTTTCCAACCTCCCGTCACCCATCAAAGAAATACCAGTACTATATGACAATAGACCAGCTGGCCCACGCTGGTCAGCTTCTACACAAGTGTGACTAAATAAAAGAAAGTCATAATCCCACTGGCTGGGGAAACACCCAGGCACCTTTCTTACCAGTTTATTTCTGTATCGTGGTAGGCGGTGGCGACTATCATCCACTCACTTGATGTATTGCTGCCTACTTCCTCCATAGCCTTTATCATTCTTTTCTGTGCCTGTCCTCCTCTCTTCCTATTTCTCCCGTCTTTCCTGTCACTTCTTATTGCTTTTCTTTCCTTTACATTGAGTGACAAACCAAATGATTTCCTGTAAGCAAAGAAACCATTTACAACGCTGGGTGGTAACCATATAACCAAATCATACATGCTCCCTACATGTCAACAAGTGGGTTGGTGGAGGGTTAGTGCCCCTCCCTAGAAAACAAATAACTCAAAGTCAAATAGCCACCCCTTACGGGATTATGGCGTCTGGCAATAGATAGATTATGTGTGTGTATGCGCCAATGCAAGATCGTGCTAGAAGAGTGAGAGAAGAGTTCTGGACAAATGTAGAAGTGTGCATGGAAAAGTTTGGAAGGAATGAGAGAGTGTTTTTGATTGGTGATATGAATGGTAAAGTTGGTAATGTGAAGGTGGATGGAATAGTTGGTGGGTGGGGTGTGCCTGCTGAGATAGATGAGAATGGGAGTGCGTTAGTGGACATTTGTGCTGGGAGGGGGTTGGTGATAGCCAATACCCTCTTCAGGCATAAAATGATCCACAGGTATACATGGCGAGTGATGAGAAGGGTGGGTGGTGAACTGAATGAAAGGAAGGTAATGATTGATTATATGTGTGTGGATGAAAGGATGCGAAGATGTGTAAAGGATGCAAGAGTGTATAGAGGTTGGGGGAGTGGACTTTCTGACCACTACTTGGTGGTGGCCAGAATTAAGATGCAAGTAAGATGGAGGAATAGAAGAAGGGAAAGACGAGAGGAAGGAGTAGTTGCAAGGACAGTGGAAAGGTTACAAGAGGATGAGAAAAGGCAGAGTATAAGAGAGAAGTGGAGGAACGATTGGGCAAATATGAATTGGAGCAGATGGGAGACGTGGAAGGTGTGTGTAAGATATTTACAGAAGAAATATGTGCAGCATGTGATGTGGTGTGTGGAAGGAAGAGAAGATGGAGGGGGGTGCAAGGAACAGCGTGGTGGACTGAAGAGGTGAAACAGGCTGTGGCACAAAAGAAGAAAGCATACAATGAATGGATGAGAAATAGGGGCGTGGAAGAAGTTGAGAGGCGGAAGAGAGAGTTATATGTGGAAAGGAAGAGAGAGGTGAAAAGATTAGTAAGAGAGAGTAAGAAGAGAGTGGATGAGGAATTTGGAAGGAATTTGAGTGTAAAGTGGAGGGACTGTAAGAAAATGTTCTGGAGAGAAGTGAAAAGAGTAAGACAGGGTGGAAGTGAAGTTAGCAGGGGAGTGAAAGATAAAAATGGTAGATTACTAATGGAGAAGGGAGAAAAAGTGAGCAGATGGAGAGAACACTTTAAGGAATTGTTGAATGTAGAGGATGGAAGTAATGCGAGTATAAGTGGCTGGGGAATGGCTGGGAGAATGAGGGAGGCGAGAAGACAGGAAGAAATCCGTAGGATAGAAGTTGTGGAAGCAATGAAGAAAGTTAAATCGGGGAAAGCCCCAGGAATTGATGGAGTGTGTGGTGAAATGCTGAAGCATGGGGGAGAGATAGTAGTATAATGGATGTGGAAGATGTGCAGATTGGCCTGGGAGGAAGGTAGAGTCCCGGAGGATTGGAAGTCAGGTATAATTATTCCCTTGTACAAAGGAAACGGGGAAAAAGAAGTGTGTGGTAATCATAGGGGCATTTGTCTTCTTAGTATAATAGGAAAAGTGTATGGTAGGATACTTATAGACAGAGTTAGAGAAAGAACAGAGAAATTAGTTGGAGAAGAACAGGGAGGCTTTAGGAAGGGAAGAGGTTGTGTAGATCAGATATTCATTCTTAGATCTTTAGTGGAAAAGTTTCTAGAGAAGGGAAAGAAGTTGTATGCGGCTTTCATGGATTTGGAGAAAGCATATGACAAGGTGGATAGACAAGGATTGTGGAAAGTGTTAAGAATATATGGAGTAGATGGGAAGTTGTTGAATGCTGTGAAGAGTATGTACGATGGTGCGAAGGCTGCAGTGCGTGTGGATCGTGAACTAAGTGAATTTTTCTCTTTGAAAGTTGGTTTGAAACAGGGATGTGTCATGTCTCCATGGTTGTTCAATCTGTACATGGATGGGGTAATAAAAGAGGTACAAGGTAGGGTAGTGGATGTTGGAGTGGCCCTGGTGAGAGAGGATAGTGTTTGGAAACTCCCTGTACTGTTGTTTGCAGATGATACTGTGTAGTTGAGTGAAGACGAAGGGGAGCTGCAAGGCTTGGTGGATGAGTTTGAGAGAGTGCGTAAGAAACGGAACCTAAAGGTGAATGTAGGGAAGAGTAAAGTGATGTAGGGAAGAGTAAAGTGATGGTCTTTGAGAGAGGTGAAGTTAGTGAATGTACAGCGAGGTTGGATGGTGAGGAATTGGAAAATGTGAGTACGTTTAAGTATTTGGGTAGTGTGATGAGTAAGGATGGAGGTTTGGAGGATGAAGTGCTTGAAAGGGTACAGCAGGGGAAAAAAGGTTGCTGGTTCTTTGAAAGCAGTGATAAGAAACAGGGAAGTGAGCATGGAAGTGAAAAAGTTACTACATGACAGTATTGTGATACCAACTCTAACGTATGGAAGTGAAGCTTGGACGTTGTTGGAAGGACACAAGTCAAGAGTGAGGGCAGTGGAAATGAGTTATTTACGAGGAGCCTGTGGAGTCACGTGGAGAGACAGGCTGACGAATGAGGATATAAAGGAGCGTTGTGGTGTTGATGTGGATGTGATAGGAAGCGTTATGAGGAACACACTGAGGTGGTTTGGCCATGTGGAGAGGATGGAGGGTGAATGACTGACGAAGAGAGTGTATGTGAGTGAGGTGGAGGGGGAAAGAGGGAGGGGGAGGCCGAGGATGAGATGGAGGGATGGGGTGGAGAGGTATATGAGAGAGGGGGGTGTGAGTTGGGAGCAGGGGAGTGAAATGGCGGGGGACAGGGTGACTTGGAGGCGATTTGTTTGTGGCCACCCCAAACGGGATTGAGGCGTCTGGCGATAGATAGATAGATGATGTAGCTTGTATTATATACAAGAAATGTCACAATTCTTGTAATTGTAAAAATAATGTATGTGTGTCGAGCGCTAGTGAATTCCCAAAAGGAAGAACTGGAGCTTTTGAGAAACAAAAGGCCAGATTATTATTATTATTATTATTATTACAAAAAAAAGCTGAAGTTAATTTCAGAATACCATCAAAAGAGACATTCCTATCACCAAGCATGAAGAACAGGCCCAAACAAGGATCAACTATCAGCCCTGCATTTAAAAACCATAAGTGGTTCCCATCACCACGTAAAACACAAGGTCCTAAGTACAAAAAAACCATGAGAGACAAGACCTTTGCTCTTTCTTCGTCAGCCGCAATCCAGTTGCTGGAAGAGGAACGCAAAGCAAAACGAGCTTTAGAGCTCAAGAAATGCAAAAAGGACTCCAAACTTCCCAAGAAAGGCAAGTCCGCTCAGACGTCTGAACCTCTGACTGCTTCAACATCAATGAACACTCTAGCTAAGGAAAATGGAGATTCTTCCAGTGATGAATCGCTAGAAGCCAGCATGGTATCGCTGGAAGACAGTGATGATGACTCAGTTGGTGTAGAAACTATGTCCACTGAAAATGCAATGCAGTTTGTAGATCTTCAACAGCAACCTGAGCAAGGATCGTGGGTTATAGTGAAGCTACCTGTCATTAACTCTACTTCCAGAGGTAGAAAGACTGTTACACACAAAGCTTGTCTTGGTAGGGTAGAGAGAGTAGAAGAAGAAGGCCTTGAAGTACACTTTCTTAAGGAATTGGAAGCTAAGAAAGATCACTTTGTTTGGGGCAGTTCTGAAGACCTTTCTTTCCCAGTGACACCAGATGAAGTTTGTGTTATTCAAAATAAATGTATAACTGATGTGATTCAGGGTAGAACTGCTACGATTAAGGTTGAAAATGGAGTACTAGCAGCTGGGGAGAGTTGTCTAGGAATAGTGTAATACCTGTAGGCCTATAATGTTTCTCTAGTGCAGAGTAAGTTTCATGCCAGAATGATCTTTGAAAGTAGTTTTACCTTGTATTTTAATTTCCAGAAACTGTGCTTCATAGGCCTAGGCAGGCTAACAACCATGGTTATTTTTTCTTGGGAACATGATTAGTTTTGTTATTCGTAGGAACACATTTACTTTATATATTCTCAAGAACATGATTACCATAGTTCAAATTATTCTCAGGAATGTGGTTACTGGTAGGCTAACTAACATGATTATCATATTCTTAGCAACATGGTTAGTTTCCTTATTTATACGAACACTTATTTAAGTTATTCCCAAGAACATATGCAATTCAACTTATTTTCAGGAACATGGTTAGCCTACTAATGCTGAGGAGCAAGGTTAAAACTGCTAAGCTCAGCTATATATTGTATTATCATTATTGCAAGTATATTAAACACTATTTGCATCCTCATTCATCATGTGTTTCTTTTCCCCAGAAAATTTGCTTCTCTTCATTTTGTAACTAGGCCTCTAAGGGCAAGAGATAAAAACAATTTTTTGAATGTTTTATGTTGGAAAATACTATCCTAGAGGGAGAGGGCTTTTTTTTTTTTTCTCTTTTTTTTTTTATGCGAGGAAGAAGGAACCAAAGGCCATGAGCCCGCAGTAACAGTTCCCTCCAAGAGAAAAACAAAATACAATAGAGAGCCAAATTCAAGATCCGATCATTTTGAGATGCCTGGACACACTGCGTTTGAAACACTGGAGATCATAGGCAGCAGGAAATACAGACAGAGGGAGACAGTTCCAGAGCTGACCTGTTGCATAAATGAAAGACTGGGAGTAACGGTTAACTCTTGCATTAGAGAGTTGGACAGAAAAAGGATGAGAGTTTGCTGCCAGACGGGTGCTACGCACCCGTCGTAGAGGTGGAGGAATGCAAGCAGACAGTTCAGAGGAGCAGTGACCATTAAAGTAGTGATAGAAAAGAGATAAAGATGCAACAGTGCGGCGAAGAGACAGAGGTTGAAGGGAGTCAGTAAGAGGAGGAGAGTTAATGAGACGAAAAGCCTTTGACTCCACCCTATTGAGAAGAGCTGTATGTGGGGAGCCTCCCCACACATGAGAGTTGTACTCCACACAGGGGCGGATAAATCCCCTGTATAGAGTCAACAATTGCGCAGGGGTAAAGAAAGAGCGGAGTCGGCTTAGCACACCCAATCTCTTGGAAGCAGATTTTACAAGAGATGTAATATGATCTTTCCAAGATAAGTCCCGAGTAAATGAAACCCCAAGCATGTTCAAGAATGATGCAGGATTAAGCTGTATATTATTAAACATTAGTGGGTATACCTGTGGAAGACTTTGTCGGGTTGATAGGTGTAAGAACTGAGTCTTAGATGCATTAAAGACAACCATATTATTTTTACCCCAGTCAGAGATACGGGCCAAATCAGACATTAGGTGTGCCACAGCCTCATCCCTTGCTTGTTGAAGTAACTGTTGAGATGGGCGTTGCGGGAACCGAATGGAAAGGTGAAGGGTGGAGTCATCAGCGTATGAGTGGATAGGGTTAGATGTACAGCTTAGAAGATCATTGATGAATAAAAGGAAGAGAGTTGGTGATAGGACAGAGCCCTGAGGAACACCACTGTTGATAGATCTAGGAGAAGAACGATGGCCGTCTACAACAGCGGCTATAGAACGACCAGAAAGGAAGCTAGCAATGAAGGCACAGATAGAAGGATAAAAACCGTAGGAGGGCAGTTTGGAAATTAAAGATTTATGCCAGACTCGATCGAAAGCCTTTGAGATGTCAAGTGCAATGGCAAAGCTTTTGCCAAAGTCCCGAAAGGAGGATGACCAGGAGTCTGAAAGGTAGGTGAGAAGATTGCCAGTGGAGCGTCCCTGACGGAACCCATACTGACGATCGGAAAGAAGGTAGTGATAGGAAAGATGCCTTAAAATTTTTCTATTGAGAATTGACTCGAAAACTTTTGAAATACAGGACGTTAAAGCAACTGGACGATAGTTGGAGGGTTGGGAGTGGTCACCCTTCTTTGGGACTGGCTGAATGAGAGCAAACTTCCAGCAAGAAGGAAAGGTACAAGTTAACAGACAAAGGCAAAAGAGTTTGCCTAGGCAGGGTGTAGGCACAGAAGCACAGTTCTTGAGAACAACACGAGGGACCCCATCAGGCCCATATGCTTGAAGCCCCCACCTCTCCCCTCAAAGCAGCCTCCTGTGCATACCTTGGTGCCCCCATAATTTGCCTATAAACTCCAGTTTCTATAACCTGTAATCTATTTATATCTTCCTCTGTCATATCTATCACTCCTACTCCATATAATATTGATGGTATCACTATACTTTTCCAATAAGTTTTACCAATACGTAATCTGGAACAACTTTTAGCAATTACTGAGTATGTTGTGTTAGCCATTTTTCGTGCTTTTTCAATCATAATTTTCTTTTGTTCTCTAAAGAAGAGTCTTGTATCTTCTATTACCACTCCAAGATATTTTATCTTATTTTTTATTTCTATTCCCCCTATTTGTTCTGGCTTGTTTTTCATATTGAATATCAATGCTTGGCTTTTCTGTCTGTTAATTTCTAGTTGGTGGTAGGTGGTGGCGACCATCATCCACTCACTTGATGTAGTGCTGCCTACTTCTTCCTTAGCCTTTATCATTCTTTTTCTGTGCCTGCCCTCCTCTCTTCCTATTTCTCACATCTTTCCTGTCACTTCTTATTGCTTTTCTTTCCTTTACAGGTGGCTTTACATTGAGTGACAAGCCAAATGGTTTCCTGTAAGCCAAGAAACCATTTACAACGCTGGGTGGTAACCATATAACCAAACCATACGTGCTGCCTACATGTGAACAAGTGGGTTGGTGGAGGGTTAGTGCTCCTCCCCTTAAAACAAATAACTCAAAGTCAAATGGCCATCCCTTAAGGGATTATGGTGTCTGGCAATAGATAGATAGATAGAATTTCTAGTCCGTATTCCCTACTTATTATTGTAACTCCTCTGATGACTTCTTCAGCCTCCCCAATGCTACCTGCCAAAAGTATACCATCATCTGCATAGTATAAAGATGTGATCTTGAAATTATCATCTTTAAAACCCTTGTTTATTTCTTCTAACCTTTGCATTATTTTATATGTAACTAATTTAAACAGAGTGGTTGATCCAGTACATCCCTGGCGTATTCCGCTTGTTACTGGTAATGTCATCATATTGTTATCCTCTAGTTCAATTTTTGTTTTGTCTCCCTTATAAACTTCTGCTATTACATTAATTACATTTGGATTTATTTTATATTCTACTAATAATTCTATTAATTTCTCCCTTTTTATACTATCAAAAGCTTTAGAATAGTCTATTGATATTACTACAAGTGGTTTCTTTTTGTGAAATGAGGTTTCGATGCAATATCTCAATATTAACAAATTATTTTCAATCCTCCCCCCCTCTGTGAATGCAGCTTGTGTTTCTTTTTCCATATTATTTCTCATTAAATGCTCTTCAATACTCTCTCTCATGACTGCCATCAGCACTTTATATCCCACATTGTTTAAAGCAATTGGCCTCAATTCACCTATCTTTGGTCTCTGTTTTTGGTATCAGTACTGTCTTTGTTTCTTTCCACTCTTCTGGCACTATTCCTTTTTCTACTACATTCTCTAGACATATTACTAAACAATCCCTGTTATTTTTGTTGTTGAGGAATGCTTTGTACATCTCTGGCTTAATTCTGTCCACTCCTGATACTTTTTTATTTTTCATTCTTTTTAAACATTTGATCACCCTTTCCTCTGTAATTGCCTTTTCTTCTGTAAATATTATACTTTTATCTACCTGAAATGCCATTTCAAGATGTTCTCTTATTTCTATATTACATGATTTTATTATCCTTAAATTATCTTCCTGTTCTAACCTCTCTTCCCTTCCTCTTCTTACTTGGAATTCTCCTCCTCTCTGTATCCTTTCTCTTACATTCTCATATTTCTTCATATATTCTTCCTTCTTCTGTCTATTCCATATTTGTTCTAGCTTGTTTTCCTGCTTTTTATATAAATTTCCCCAGAACTTTCCTATTTCTTCCTCTAATCTTTCTTTCTCAAATTTCTTGCCATCTTCCCCATATACCATCAACCTATTGTCCTCTTTCTCTTTCTCTCCTTTCAGCTTCTTCACATATTTCCAAATATTTTTATTATCCCTTTTATCTTTTATCTCCTTTATTATTTTGTCTTCATACTTATATATTTCATCTTTAATCAACTTTTGGGTTTTACGTTTTTGTTCCAGGTACAGGTTTTTCCACATTTCATCCTCTTCCTGTGACCTGCATTCCTCCTACATCTGTTACGTCTCTTTCTTTCTTTTACTTCTTTTCTTATTTCCTCTGTTATCCACACCGGTTCCTCCTTAACTCTTTCCTTTCCCATCCGTCTCCTATAAGTACCTTTCAGTACTCTTTTCGCTATGTCTTTCATCTATCTATCTATCTATCAGTACTGTATTATCAGAACATCCTTGAACTTTAAACCAGCAAGTCAAATCACATGAGCTGAGCACTCATTATTGCTAGGTGAGTGACAAATACACCACAACAAGGAAAACTGTCCAATCTCTGTTCACTAGGTCTCTAGGATGAGTTACCTGGTGAGGGGTGATAAGAGTACGTGGGGATGGAAAAGTGACAGTGATGGAAACGGCACAGCTCACCGTATCGGTATCAACACTTGTCACCTTCACTGTCACGTTGGCTGCTACATTGCTTTGCCGATGTCGCAAGTCACTCACAAGAAATTGGAGTTCATATCTGTTTGGATCAATGAATGAAGATAGAAGGGAATGATACATCTTTCCTTAAATTACAGTAGCTCAGTAACACTGTATATCTATTGCCAGATGCCTCAGGCCCATATGGGATGGCCACAAATAAATTGCCTCCGTGTTGCCCTGTCCCCCTACCATTTCACTGCCCTCCCCTCAGCTCACATCTTCCTCTCTCATATACCTCTCCACTCCATCAGTAATACACATACCATATTTAGACTACTTTTTTGGTCTTTTGGGCACATTTGTAGCTTCTATCAGGTGATGTGATGTGATGGCACATTGCTAGGTATGGGTACCATTCTATCATCTGGTTGGAAGAAGGGAAGCATTGGAAAGTAATAATGATAAGGGAAGAAGGGCTGTTACTTAATACTGTTGTGATAAAAAGTAACATGCTATTTAATGTCATCTGGAAGCAGAAAGAAAACAAAGGAAGGTAATTTTGTTGGGAGAAAAGAACTGTTACTGGTACTCAGCGAGGACAAATACTCACATGCCATCAAGGTCTATCATGGAAGAAAGGATTATTAACTGTTACTTAACAGGGACACAAACTCACGTGCCATCTGGTGCTTGAGCTGATATAGTGACACTGCCAGTGTGAGTGCTGAGGTGGAAGCGTGGGTGCTTTAGTCCCCCCCGCCATGCCCACTTGTCGCCTGCATCCCAGTCATCGGGGTCCTCCACATACACCCGCCCCACACCCATACTTCCCGTAGTGTCCTGTCAAACATCATCATTATCAGCATCCTAACCCTATTTCTTTATTATCATTATTATTACTATGATTTTCTTTCCTTCATTCTTTCCTGTTCCTTCTGCCTATGGGTGACTCTACACTGAGTGACAAGCCAAATGGTTTCCCGTTCACCAGGTTTATTTCCTGTTAACCAGGAAACCATTTACTATGCTGGGTGGTAACCATATAACCAAATTATGGCACCTGGTGGTTTAGTGGGTAATTGCAGCACTCCAATCGGATTATGCCAGTGAAGGTATATATCCAAGGGGTGGTTGGGGTATTGCTCACATAATGCCACTCAGGAATGAGTTAGGCTGGTCACTCTCATCTTAAATGTCAGGACCAACTTGCCTAGCCCCGGGCTCTTACGCTCCTCATGGGGCAACATAGGATTGGATGATGGATGGATGGATTACTATTATTATTATTATTATGGGGGATGGCATTGCAGAGGCAGACTGAGAAAGACGTGGGACGAAGTCATTAAGTGTGACCTCAGGGTTAAGTGACTGAACAGAGAGGTTGCCATAGATCGACCAGCATGGACAGCCGCCATTAGGTGACTAAGGTGGATGCATGCATGCATGTTGGAGCCTTCAAAAACGAAATGAAATGAAATAATTACACCTTTATCATCATCAACATCACCATTGACAACTTGCTCCCTCTTGAGAACCTTCCAGCAAGGGATGGCCATAACAGAACTGCCTCTAGGATTCATTGCCCTCACATATCTTCCTTACTCTCTAAGACACTCCTCTCCCTTTTATCTCACTAATACATAGCTCCTGTCTCTTCTACCATTCCAGAAAAGATCTGATTCCTCCAACAGTACCCTCAATCCACTTTCAGAGATTTTCCTTGGCCTACTGGTATCTGCACTGTTTGGGGTTCACTGCATACAGAATGCCACTCATGGATGAACAACTGATCATTCTTGCCTTAAATGTCTGAACTGAGTACAGTAGTATAGCCCCAGGTTCCTATGCTACCTTATGAAACAACAGTATTTTAAAAAAAAAGGCACCCTTACCCTTAGCCTGCTAACCGAGACAGCTTTTGATGCAGGGGCCATAAGATTGTCATTAACGTCTGCCACAGTGAGGGTGAGCGTTGCTGTGGTGGTCAAGTTTTGTGCATCACTCAATACCAGGGGCAGGAGTCGTGTCACATCTTCACGGTCGAGGGGAACCAGTGAACTAACTACAGCAACACCTCTCCCTTTATCACCAGCTGAAGCATGAGAATATTATCATCATCATCTACAATCATCATCATCATCATCATCATCATCACTTTTCTAGTCTTCTTTCTACCATTGTCATCATCACCATTATCACTTTTCTAATCTTTCTACCACCATCATCATCATCATCACTGGATCAGAGCTATGAGCTGTGTTATTATCACCTGCCTTTACAAGGCAGAGTGATATGTTTTTGCCTGTGTGTGTGTGTGTGTGTGTGTGTGTGTGTGTGTGTGTGTGTGTGTGTGTGTGTGTGTGTGCCCATATAAAAATAAATCAGAAACATGCCTCAATTACAACTGATTAATTTAAGTAAAATTCTACCTTCACACATCCTTGATTTAATGTGAAGACTGCCTAAAAATTAAAACTTATATTTATTTATTTTTTGCTCAATTCGGCCAAGGAGTAAACACTCTGGCTAGATGTATACCTTTATTGAACTGGACCCTGAAGGACTTCTTGCTGTGTCAGGGGCACGAGGGTCAAGGCTGACAGTAAAGGGTGGACCATGACCAAGAGTCCAGTCATCAGCATCGTCCAGTGTGAGGTCTGCTATGTGGTGAGGTGGACTGTTCTCCTGTATGTATAGGGTGTCTGGATTGGCCACATTGGGTGCATTATCATTGACGTCCGTGAGGGTGAGGGCCAGGGTGGCGGTGGAGGTAAGGGCTGGCACACCCCCATCAACGGCCAACACCCTCACCACGTGCACCCCGGCCCTCTCTCGGTCCAGTCACCGCCGCAGACGCACCTCGCCCATGGAGTCCACTGCAAACAGCCGGTACGGGTCGCTAGCCGGGTCGATGGTGTACCGCACCTCTCCTGCACCACCCTGCAACAAACTCAGGCTTAGTTCAATCCTCCATCACCAACAACATCTTGAGTATGTAAAAATGTCAATGAGAGGTGGTATGTTACCTACTATGTTGTGCCTGCATCATGTAAGAGCCTGATTCACTGCTCACAATACTCTCATAACAAATGGTAGAGCCTCATGGTAATGAAGTGTTCTTTTACATTGTGGGAAAAGCCCTTGCAGTGATTTACACGCCACTCTACATTATCTACATTCTGAAAGGCAGAATTCCAGGCTACTATAGGTCCATCTTAGAGTTTAGCAAAGCTGTCTAGTGGAAGCCTGGTGACAACAAAGACAATCAATATCATAGTGAAGAGGTTAATCAATATCACAAGTACATAAACATGGTCAAGCTCTTTTGGTCAAAAGACTGGGAAGCATGAGAGTTGGCAAAACTTGAGACACACAGCAATAAAGCAATAAGCAGCATGTATTTTGGGTCTCACCAATGTAGGAGGAAGGACAGTGGCAAAAATACCCTGGGCTGGCATTGGCACAGGTTCCACCATTAAGACAGGGTGACCACTGACACTCATCAACGTCTTCACAGTGCCCACCCTCTCGTGTAACCTCTGATCCCTCTAGGCACCTGAAGGTCCATGGTTAACAATTATTTTCATTACTCTGCAGGACATATAAATCTTCACAGCAGTTAATTATATCATCATCATCATCATCCGGACCTCCTTTCCCACCCAAAGGCAGGGTGAGGAGTAGCAATGTCCAGACAGCCCAAAATTGCCCAATCCAATGGGCCACGCTTCCATTCACTCATCATTCAAGCCCCCGGAATCCTGGCTCTATCGGATACGCCGAAAACATTCACCACGTTATGTAGCTTCACAGTTAATTATATTCTAGAATAATTTTGCTTTGTCATATTTTTTCCTGTAATACAATACTTAATTCACTCTGGTTTGGTTTCTGGTGTCTGATAACCCTATGAGCGAGGATGAAAGTATAAACAGTATCATGCTAGTGAAGAGACACAGACAGACAGACAGACTAAGAAATATTGTACATTCATACATTCTGTAATCCAGTGTTCCTTGTTCGCCAAAGTCAACCTTTTCTTTCACTGTTCGTAAAGAATTCTGGTCAAGTTCTCTAAGCATGAGGCCCTTTCATGCAGTTTCATTCCACATCTTCCTTGGTCTAACAATGGGGGCTATCCCTCCCACATTCAGCTCTCCCATCCAATAGCTCTCACACATTCTCACCATGTGTTCAAACCACTTTGACCTGTCCATGTGCATTACCCCACTAACATTCTCAATAGCCATGCAATCTCTTAATTTGTCCACAATGCTTGTTTCTTAATGTGGAACTTCCTCTTAATTTCCTCACACTGTGTATTTCTTAGTGTGGAATATATTACAAACTAACAGATGTGGACAGAATGAGACATGCAGATAAAGAGAGATAAAGAAAGTACTGTACTAACCCACATTCATGCCTCCACCAGACATCAATACAGGTGAATGTGGTGAGGCAGGTGACATTATTGCAGGCTGGTGGGGCAGTACAGCCAGCAGACACACTAGTGAACATGGTGGCTTGGGCTAGGGCTGATGTGTTAACCAGAGGTGGCAGGGGCAGTGGCACTCCAGACACTCGTAGGTCATCCAGGCAACCTTAAACATCATTGGAGGAACACATATATAACAAAAAAGATGGTCCAAATTACCAAACACACGGATCTAGTCATACAACCATAATATAATACTGCTCCATCAAGAGAGAAGAGGTCTTTGGCTGTGTGACACAGTTCAAACAGATCCACACTGTAAAAGAGATTAAGGAGATCTTATTGTATGTCTACACACTTGGACACATACCATGAGTGAGATACAAAAAAAAAAAGGCTAATTATCAGTGAACTTAAACATCTAAATTTTTGGAAGAGACAGAGAGAACATGCGTCTGGGCACTCAAGACACCTGCAGGTCATTGAGGCAGCCTGACAAACATCATATATTACAAAAGAAAGATCTGGACAGTAAGTCCTAGTTATAAATAGTCTTTATTAGGTAAAAAATAACTGGTAGCAGCCTCATTTTTGCTGCCCCATTGCAAGCCACACAGAGTTCAGGGCTTGGTAGGGTTAATAACTACACTTCCATAATCCAGTTAATTTAAGTCATAAGAAACCATCCTACATCCCTGACAACATTACAAATTAAAGAAAAACCTCTGGCCTCTTGCAATCAAACCATGGCACATTTGTACACAACTTTCTCTAACTGGATTTCTATCAGTAAATTATATAAAAATTACTGATTACAGATCCACTGCTACCTATAAAGGAGCTTTACTAGTTTTCCCTAACTTGTAGTATAGTACCAGTTGTATGGAGAACTTTGAGATACAGTATATTGAAAAAAAAAATCTTGTGATTGAACTGACAACTGCCTCAATAGCCAACATCATCATCATCAGCATAATTAGTCACTCTGGTTCACTTCCATCTCTGTTCACTCACAAACTCTATCCTCACAAATGTAACACCATTATTCTGGTTGTTGGCACTGTTTTCATTATATCATCACTATTCACTCACACACTCTGCCCTCACAAAAACATTAATATTATTCATATAATAATATTATTATTCTATGGATGTTGGGCCCATTTCACTGAGCATGCTTTTGGTACTTCTCCTAATTTCATATTTCTTCTTTTCTTGCATCAGCATCCTACTTCATTCTATTTTTAAGTGAAAAAAACATGAGGATAACAATGATGATAAAGTTATTATTATTACCGCCACCAATGAAGTTGAAGGAGGTTATATATTCACCTACATTTGTCTGTCTGTCCAGACAGTATCTCCAAAAGTTCTCAATTATATCAATGAAGTTTAGTGGAAGGGTGGGCCATGGGCCAAGGAAGAATTTATTAAATTTTGGGGTGGATCCCAATCTGGATTATGCATTGGCGGAGGTATGCGCTCTTTGAGTGCTTCCTAGTTATTATTATTATTATTTATCATTATTATTAATACCACATTGTTATAATTTTGAAATTAAAACCTTACACAGTACCTTCGGATATATATGGTGTGCCACTGCCCATCAGTAAGGACGACCTGGGTGAGGCAGAGGTGTGTGAGTGCAGCAGGGTGTAGCAGCAGCTTCAGACACACCCGCCCACTGACTAGGTGTAGCGCTGCCAGGTCACGCCTATGTTGTGACCCCACCCACACCAGCTGACCAGAGTGTTCCCACGTACGAAACCTTACAAATACATAACAGTGAGTCATCAATACAGCTGGGTCCCATTAAATGAGTGGGATGTGTTGATGGAAGACTGCTTGGATAGCAAAAGAGCAGACACTTGTATAGCAAACAAAATAAAAGGATCGTGAAACTCATATAACAGAGTACATAAATTAAGAGAAAAATAGGGTTAGGCTAACTGACCCTGCTCGCATAACTGAGATCGGGTCTAAATTGCCCATTCTCATATCACTGGTTTCTTGTATAGCAGATACTTGTATAACAGGACCTGCTTGTGTAAATAACATTTTTAAAGTCCTCTGCTTTTATTGTTCCCATGTCCACAACCTTACAAAAAATATTTTTACCATATCCCCTTGCTGTATGTTGCCTCTTTTCATGTTATTATACAGTAAGAACCTCTTCATCCTTACATGTCTCTTTAAAAATTAATAACATATTTTCTGGCTAGAATAAAATACAGTTGACATTATCCAGCAGCAGGATAATGGAGACTTTTTCTAACCCTTCCACCCCAAGGCATCTCTCCTTAGCTGAATAAATCACTAGGTATTTGTCAGAGTAAAATATAAAGCATCTCCTCTGGTTGAATGGGTCTACAGTAAATAATGGTAAAACATCGCTCTCATCTTAAATGTCAGGACCAACTTGCCTAACCCCCGGCTCCTACACTCCTCATGGGGCAATGTAGGATTGGATGATGGATGGATGGATGGAAAACTAATTTGTCAATCAAAAATCCACTATAACCTATAAATCTTAATTCCCCTGGTTCCCTAATTTTCATCACCAATTACTGTACATGGAAAATGTTGTAACGGTCTGGAACACATCCGTGACTTAATAATGAAGACTGTCTGCATGGCCCTTCTATTGATCAGTGGGTAGATGAGCATTTTGATGGTATAGTCATAAAGACAGAATGATTATGAACTAGGAGGAGAGGAGGGTATTGCATATATGTGTGAGTCTGAGGACAAGGGGAGGCAAGGAAGGCCAAAAAGATGTCTGGATATGGTAAATGAGAGCATGAGAGGGAGAAATAAAAGAAATTTCATGAAACAAATGACTTGGTGAGGAAAAGAAATGTATAATGATGAACATAACACAGATTTCACTCATTTTTTTAACCTGACATGAATTGAACTGGTTTTATCCTACAGGCACTTGTGAGTTACAGAAAAAGAAAACAGACCTTCTTTTTTCTTTTACTTTCTCTGAATGGATTATTTTTTAAAACACAAAGGCTCTCTTAATTCCATTTTCTTTAACAGGATTATTTTTTGAAAGGATTCAGTCTTTGGGTTCTATCTATCTATCTATTGCCAGACGCCTCAATCCTGTTTGGGGTGGCCACAAACAAATCGCCTCCAAGTTGCCCTGTCCCCCGCCATTTCACTTCTGCATAAATCAAATGGTTGGTGTAGTTCTTAGGATTTCATTTCATTTGATAAGTTATGGATGAAACAGTTATTAGTCGAGCTTGAATCTTTTGTTTATATTTTCTGCACAAATAACTGGGTTCTTATGGTGTGGCTCCTTAACTTGCCTATAAGCAAGGTGCAGCGGGCTAAAACAACATAAGCTATCTATCTATCTATCTATAGCCCGACGCCCTTATCCCGCAAAGGGTGGCCACAGACATAACGCCTCCAAGTCACTCTGTCACCCACCATTTGACTACCCTCCCCCCAACTCACCCCCCCCTCCCTCATATACCTCTCAACTCCATCCCTCCACCTCATCCTCGGTCTACCCCTCCCTCTCCCTCCCTCCACCTCACCTATATACACCCTCTTAGTCAGTCTTTCATTCTCCATTCTCTCCACATGTCCAAACCACCTCAGTGTCAAAAGATTTCTTATGTTGTGTAGTAAACAGGGCTATCACATATCTGACTCCTTATGGAACAATATTTTTAGAGTTTTAATCACTGCTTTCTTATTTTTGCATAAATTAAAAGGACCTAGTAAAAAAGCTCCTCAACTGCTCAATGAGCAAGGACTGAGGCAACAACACAGTCCATTCCAATATCAGAATTTTACTCATATTTCTCACTCAAACTACATCACCCATATGGGTAACTGTCATTCTAATCTGGAATGGACTATATAGTGTACTGTAGTTCCAGGTGATAAAGTTAAGAGTGTGGGAATATGGGCAAGTGTGAGGGGGTATGTAATGATCAAGTGTAGTTCTAGTAAGGAAGGGACTATGACCGAAGGCCAGTTGATCTCACCTGAGCTGGAGGAAGGTGGTATGTGGAGGTGGAACAGAGGTGAGTGCCATCTTGACGTAACTGCTGTGTGCGGTGCATGCAGGTTTCACCCGCCCAGCCTGACTCACACTCACATGACCCCTTCCCACCCACACCAACACACCTGTTGAAAAGAAAAATTTAGAAGGGAGCAATGAAACTATACTTTACACTAATGCCAGTATCAAATCTTATATAATCACAAGGTGGGACAGTGAGCTGTCTTCAGCTGTGTATACGAAAGTACCCCTGCCATATGTTCCCTATTTTTGCATTCCTCTTTGCTGTCAAGTCACAGTAATTTTAAAAAATATATATATTAATCTTCCATGTTATCTATAAAATTTATATGCTTGTATCCTTCAATTTATATTACCAAATGTATGGAAAAAGCTGGGATATACTGGAATAATTAATAAACAACAAGGACTAAACTGTAACGTACTCCCGTATCCCAGGGAAAAGAATACTACCTACTGATTACTTGCACGTCATAGACACATAGTACCTTGTGCTGTCTGGCACAATGGACATACACATATTTACCTACTACTGTACAGTACATGCATAGCCAACATAAATTATTATCATACACTCTGAAAGGCAATACAGTATTCCAGGCTTGCCAATTTCAACCTTGTTAACCTTATGGCTGCACTCCTAGTTACAAAGTCTTCCAAAGCAAATCTCCTCAAGTTCCCTAATGCAAAGGCTCATTCTGAAATCACATAATTTTCAAAGTATGTCTGTAGACTTTCTTATCCATATATATGCCAAAGAGGTTAATGGTTAATTCATGGATGGTATACATACTCAATTAATTTATGAATAACTTACCTAGCATTGTTTTGACAAGGGTGTCCAGCAAGTGTGCAGGCGTCCTGGCCAGGGCAACCTGGGGAACTGTCCTCACCCAACACACCTTCACCAAGGTCTCTCAGCTGAAACACACAGTACACTGCCATTCATTGCTGATTATAAACATTCATCTCACACTCACATCAACATCATCACCATCATTTTTACTGCTAAATACTGTAATGGGGTGGAGTACGATCCAGAATAAATGATGTACAAATACTGAATTAGCCATTAAGTCCATTGTTATCTGTAAAGCTAAATTACCAGACTGCACCAGTTACCTCTCCATTGACTCGTAAGTTCCTAATGCAGCCGAGGAATGCAGCATCTGTGACTCGTGCTGGCCATGCATGCTGGAGGTGTTCTGGGGGAGGGTGAGCCAGGCCGCCCACCTGCAGAGGCGCTGACACACTCAAGGCGCGTTCTTGTGGTGGCAGTGGACCAGCCACTCTGCATTCTCCACCACCCTCACATCGATCTACAACAATTTCTACCTTCTGAAAATGAGAAATAAATACTGTATAAGCAAATAATAACTAAATAAATAAATACAGTAATCTCTTGATTATCCGGACAGCCATTACCCTGACAATCCATTTCCTGGATGTTGTGATCTGGCTGTTAGAAACCATTATTTGTACATTTTTCCATAATATCCAGACAAAATGCTTGCATCTCTCTATCTATCTATCTATTGCCAGACGCCTCAATCCCGTTTGGGGTGGCCACAAACAAATCGCCTCCAAGTCGCCCTGTCCCCCGCCATTTCACTCCCCTGCTCCCAACTCACACCCCCCTCTCTCATATACCTCTCCACCTCATCCTCGGCCTCCCCCTCCCTCTTTCCCCCTCCACCTCACTCACATACACTCTCTTCGTCAGTCTTTGACCCTCCATCCTCTCCACATGGCCAAACCACCTCAGTGTGTTCCTCATAACGCTTCCTATCACATCCACATCAACACCACAACGCTCCTTTATATCCTCATTCGTCAGCCTGTCTCTCCATGTGACTCCACAGGCTCCTCTTAAATAACTCATTTCCACGGCTCTCACTCTTGACTTGTGTCCTTCCAACAACGTCCAAGCTTCACTTCCGTACGTTAGAGTTGGTATCACAATACTGTCATGTAGCAACCTTTTCACTTCCATGCTCACTTCCCTGTTTCTTATCACTGCTTTCAAAGAACCAGCAACCTTTCTTCCCTGCTGTACCCTTTCAAGCATTTCACCCTCCAAACCTCCATCCTTACTCATCACACTACCCAAGTACTTAAACGTACTCACATTTTCCAATTCCTCACCATCCAAACTCACTGTACATTCACTAACTTCACCTCTCTCAAAGACCATCACTTTACTCTTCCCTACATTCACCTTTACATTCCGTTTCTTACACACTCTCCCAAACTCATCCACCAAGCCTTGCAGCTCCCCTTCGTCTTCACTCAACAACACAGTATCATCTGCAAACAACAGTACAGGGAGTTTTTCATCCTTTCTTCCAGATCTTTTATGTCTCTGATATTCTCTCTTTTTATTCTTTTTTCCAATTCTTCTTCAAACTTTTTCATCGATTTATTATCTGACTTGTAATATTCTCTTACTATCCATTCCGTATTTCTGAATTGTTTTTCGTTTCTTTGCTTTTATTTTTATATCCATTAAATTATGATCTGATAAATCAAAAAACTCTTTACCTTCGTCAATGTTCATACTTATATACTTATCATATAATTTATCATTGACCAATGTATAATCTATAGTGCTTTTTAGTTTTTCCCTACACCATGTAAATTCTCCTGTACATTTCTGACATGTGAAGAGAATGGAGAATGAAAGACTGACTAAGAGGGTGTATGTAGGTGAGGTGGAGGGAGGGAGAGGTAGACTGAGGATGAGGTGGAGGGATGGAGTTGAGAGGTATATGAGGGAGGGGGGGGGTGAGTTGGGGGGATGGTAGTCAAATGGTGGGTGACAGAGCGACTTGGAGGCGTTTTGTCTGCAGCCACCCTTTGCGGGATTAGGGCGTCGGGCTATAGATAGATAGATAGACAGACATTTCTGATCTTCATTTAACATTATCAGCCTATATTTGTCCATCCAATCTAGTATCATCCTTCCATTATCATCTAATCTTTGTTCCCCTTTAAACCCTACATGCCCGTTATAATCTCCTGCTATCATTAATGGCTCTTCACTTCTCTCAATGATAGATTCTATTTCTTCCCTCATTGCTTTGTTTCTATTCTTATCACGTACAGAAAATACACCACTATCAGTTTCATCTCCCAACCTCTTATTGAACATTTAGCATGTATCATATCAGTATTTTTAGTGTTTACTGACTTCTATCCCTTGATTTCCCTTGTACAGAATCATTATCCCCCCTCCCTTCTTTTCTTCTATATCTCTCATATTTTCTACAACACATATATTTTGACTAAATATTATATTGCTAATTTTCTTTTGTGTTTCTGTTAGGCACACGAGGCCAAAGCTAACATTAGAAGGTTAATAAATATTAGTAAAACCTGTGGACTAGAAATAAATAAAGCAAAAAGTAAACTCATTATATTCAATATGAAGGAGAAACCAACAGAAACAGAGGGTACAGAAGTGGTAAATTCAATTAAGTATTTGGGGGTAACAGTAGTGGACTCTAAAGACTGCTTTAAAGGACATAAAGAAAACATCATTATGAAAGCACAAAGACTAGCAAACTTAACCTACTCTGTTATGGCTAGGAGCTGCAATAAAATTTTAATCGGTAAAACTTACTGGAAGAGCCTAGCACTCCCTGGAGTTCTGTATGCTGCAGGAGTAATTGATTTTAATAAAGAAGAAATAGACAAACTACAGAAAACAGAAAATGGGGTGTATAGAACAATGCTGGGAGGTAATATGAGCACTGCAGTAGGCTGCCTGAGGGGCAAAGTAGGAGCTTCACTAATGGAAACAAAAATAAAGAGGGCAAAGCTTCAATATCTCCAAGGTATTTTAAAGAGAAGAAATAATGCACTATTAATTGAAATTGTAGAAGAGCTGAGGGAACGCAAGAGTAAGTGGATGAGGGAATGTGAGAAGGCACTAAAAGATCCTAAATACAGAAGGGTTAAAAAATATAACAAAAGATGAACTAACCAGGAAAATATATGATGAGGACACAAAAAGGTGGGGAAAAGACATGGAAAATAAATCAAGCTTAGAAGTATATAAAAAATGGAAGAAAGAAATAGGTGGAGTAGATGAAATATATGATAATTCACCAGCCTCCATAATCCTGTTTAAATGCAGATCTAATACACTAAATTTACTTATCTCCTCTCCTTCCATCTTTAATTTCCAAAAACAATAGCCCTTTGCCTCAGCCCCACAGCCTCACGGTTGTTGTTTTCTTCTTCTTCTTGTGACCTCTGTCGCTTTGTATCGCTTCGTAGGTCCTCCTTCTCTTCTTGCTCCTTATCCTCTTCTCTTTTCTTGATCACACTTCAATTTTTGTTACGTTTTTTATATGTTTATTTACTGTCCTTCTTGCTGTTGCCTTTTCTTCCAACATTGTGTTAGAAATATCTTAGCAAACTTCATTTTTCTCCCTGTTTCTTCCTTATCCCCATATAGTCCCAGTACTGTACAAATCCCCCCATCTTCTTCCTCAAGTCTTCTCTGCCATTCCTCCATTCCTATCACCGCTACTACTGATGCTATTAACTTCTCCCTTTGCTCTTTGTAGTTGTTGCATTCAACAATTAGGTGCTCTATTGTTTCTTTTATCCCCTCACAAAATTTGCAGTTCTTGTCCTGTTCCTCTCTATTTCTACCATTCACTTCCAGAGTACCTGTCCTAGCTTTAACTAACAGTCTACTTCCCCAGTCTCCTACATGCCAGTTTAGCCCTTCTGGTTTTTGCTTTCTTTTATACCATTTCAGAGTCACCTTTCCTGTTAACCCCACTTTCCATCTGTTCAATCCGTTCTCTTCAATCTTTTTCTTAATTTGTTTGCCTTCTATATGACTCCAAACCTCTGCCAGGTTTTCTCTCCTCTTCCATCTGTTAATTTCTCTCCCCCATGATGATCTTGCCCCTCTTTCCTCCAGCACCCTCTTAGCCCATCTTTCCACACTGAGTTTTTCTATTTTCTTTGTGAACCCCAATTTTCCTTTCACAATTCTTTCTTTGAATGTGCTCCAGCCCATGTCTCCCCTTATGGCTTCTACTGCCGTACATCTACCGTACCCACTATGTTTTGTACTTTTTCCAGTTTCATGATATCTCCATCTCGGTAGTTTGTTATTTCCGATCCATAGAGACAAAAGGCACTGCTATTCCTTTCCACAGACTCTTACCCACATTATACTTGTTAATCACTCTATGCCCTCCATTTATAATCATGCCTGCCATCTTCCGAGCTTTCCCTTCATTAATCTTTCTTTGTTTCTCCCCTCCTATTCCTTCCTTACTCACTTCTATACCTAAGTACGTATATTTATCTACTATTTCCATTACGTTGTTCCCCATCACCCACTGGTTCTTCTCCCTGTTATTAAATTCCATCACCTTGCATTTTCCTGCACTGAATCTTAGGTTCCATTCCCTCCCAAATCTGTCAGCTATTTCCATAAGGTCTTCCGTGTCTTTCCTGTTTTCCGCCAAGAGTATTTCATCATCTGCATAAGCCAGGCATCCTAATTTCCAATCTCCAATCAACAATTTACATCTATCAACGGTATCGTAAGCTTTTTCAAAGTCTAGAAATACTAGGTATAACTCTTTTCCTTGCTCCTTGTTCCTCTCTAGGATTTCTTTCATTACAAAAACATTTTCAAGGCCTCCCCTACCCTTCCTGAACCCACTCTGTTCCTCGCCCCATATTTTGTACTGTTCTGCCCATGATATTAGTTTTTCATTTATTATCATCCCAAACACCTTAGCTAATACATTCATGACACTAATGGGCCTATAGTTTCCAATTTCCTCCTTAGCTTTTCCTCCACCCTTATGTATAAGTGTCACCCTACTTCTTTTCCAGTCCTGTGGTACCTCCCCTTGATCCAGGATACGATTAAACAGATTTGTCAATGCCTTTGTCAATTTTTCCCCACCATATTTAATAAGTTCACTGAAAGCAGTGATGAGAAATAGGGAGGTGAGTATGGAAGTTAAGAAGTCAATGCATGATGGTATTGTGATCCCTACCCTGACGTATGGAAGCGAGGCGTGGACCTTGCAAGAGGGGAACAAGTCAAGAGTGAGAGCAGTGGAAATGAGTTACTTGAGAGGAGCATGTGGAGTGACGTGGAGGGACAGGTTGACAAATGAAGAAGTGAAGGAATGTTGTGGGGTAGATGTGGATGTGGTTGAGAAGATTAGGAGAAATACACTGAGGTGGTTTGGACATGTGGAGAGAATGGAGAATGAAAGACTGACTAAGAGGGTGTATGTAGGTGAGGTGGAGGGAGGGAGAGGGAGGGGTAGACCAAGGATGAGGTGAGGGATGGAGTTGAGAGGTATATGAGGGAGGGGGGGGTGAGTTGGGGGGAGGGGAGTCAAATGGTGGGTGACAGAGTGACTTGGAGGCGTTTTGTCTGCGGCCACCCTTTGCGAGATTAGGGCGTCGGGCTATAGATAGATAGACCTATTATTCCATCTGTTCCTCCTGTCTTTCCATTCTTGATTGCTTTAACAGCCTTTTCTACGTCTTTTCTTTCTATCCTTACATTCCCCATTTCTTTGCTATCGCTATATATCCAAATATTCTCTGTGGATTCTTCCTCATTGTCTTTTAGCATTACTTTCTTCCAGTATCCTTCTACAATGGATCTAATTTCTTCCTCATTTTCTGTTCCTTTACCCTTTATTTTTAACTTAATACACTGTTCTACATCCCTTTCTCCAAGGTTTCTCTTCAACCTTTTCCATCCTTCTCTTTCTCTTTCCCTTCGGGGCATATCATTTAGTTTTTGAGCTTGTTCTTCTTCCCACTTTCCTATTTTTCTACTGATTATTATCTTTGCTGTCTGTTTTGCCTCTGTATATCTTTTCCATGCTCTTTCCCAGTCCTGTCTATATTGTTCTCCATGTTTTTTTATCATTTTTCCCCATTTTCTCTGTTCCCTGTTTTCCCTCTTCCTGTCTTCAATTGCTAGTTCTCCTTCCCTGTCCCACCAGCCTTTTAATCTTGTCGTTGCTATCTTCAATTTTTTTGTTCCTGTTGTCCCTCTTGCCTCCTGAATTATGGTCTTTTTAATGTCTTTTTCCCAATCATTAATAGACCTTCCTCTCTTCTCTTCCTCACGTATCTGGTCATCTAGATTCTGACTGTATTTCTGCCAATTTGCATTAGCTATATCCCATTTCTTTCTCCATTGTGTCTTTTTTATTTCTTTTCGCCTACTGGTCTTTCCACATGTAATTCCAATCATTATATGGTCAGAAATGTCAACATTCTCATTTTTCCATATCTTGCATCCATATGTCTCAACCTCATGACTTATTATTATATAATCAATTGCTGATTCTATACCTCTGTCACTCCATGTTACTGGGTCTTCCAGCTCCCAGTTCTTTATCTTAAGCTGGGTCTTTTCTGTGAAGTCCAATGCCATCTGTCCGTTCTTGTTCACCCTCTCATTATTTAAACCAATATGGGCATTCAGGTCCCCCATTATTATCCACTTATTGTTTGCCACTTGTTTCTTTATCTCCAGCAGTACTTCATACAACTTTTTATTTTCTTCACAGTTTTCTTTTCCTTCCACTCCCATGTAAACTATCGTCACCCACCATTCTTCTTTCAGGTCAGTAATCTTTACAGTTAAAATGTCACCTTCAACAAACAAGGAAAGTGGGAAACAGTGGAGTATTATAGGACAGATGAGATATCACTACAACAGTATGCAAATAGAGTGGAAGAAAAACTTAATGAAGTCAGAGTTTCCAATATAACACAGATGAATACATTAATAGAAGAAGCTGCCAGCGAAACACTAAAAACAAGATATAGAAGAAAGGTAATTGAAAGGGAAAATAAAATAAGGGAGCCTGTTTGGATGAACAATGAAATAAGAAAGGAAATAAAAGAGAGGAAAAGATTGAATAGGCAAAAAAGAAACATACAAAATCAGGATGAAAGAGACAGAATATATGAGCTCTATAGGCAACAAAAACAGAAGGTGCAAATCCTCATTAGAAAGGAGATGTTTAAACATGAACAAAAGCTCACAAAAGAAATAAAAGAAAGCAATGAAAAGGGTAAAAAATTGTGGGAGGCTGTTAATAAACTAAGAGGTATAGACAAAAAATTAGACAAGTTAGCAATATACAGCAAAGAAGGTAACAAACTAAATGATATACAGGCTAGTGAGGAAATAATAAAATTTTGGGACAAAATCTATAAAAAGCATGAAATAAATGAAGCATGGAATAGTGACACAAGGCAAGAATACATTAACAAGCTGGACTTAGAAAGTAATCTCGTTTTCGTTTTCGTTTTTAAAGGCTCCAACATGCTTGCATGTGTCGGCCTTGGTCACCTAATGGCGGCTCTCCACGCTGCACGATCCATTGCAGCCTCCCTGTTCAGTCCCTTAACCCTAAGGTCACACTTAATGACCTCGTCCCATGTCTTTCTCGGTCTACCCCTCATAACCCCACCCCCAATATTAACACTTCTCACCTTCCTCACCCAACTATCATCCCCCATCCTCTCCACATGTCCAAACCACCTCAATCTACCTCTCCTCATCACAACACCAATACACTCCAGTCCCATCCTACCTCTCAACTCTTCCATTGTAAACCCAGCCCCTCCAGGCCTTGGACGCAGGGACGCACTGCACATCCACCTAATCATTGTCATTCTGAATGTAATGAATATAGATATACAGATAGGACACAATATAGAGAGAACATATGAATTCCCTCCTAGTATAAGAGAACATATGGACATGTGCTGCAAAGTACAAAGCAAAATAAAACCCATGGAATATCCAAATATTACGCAAGACCAAGTAAAACATTGCATACGAAAGCTAAAAAACAGAAAAGCCCCAGGACCAGATCAAAAGAAGCCTGAACTCCACAAAGTCCTGATCAAAAGTGAGCAGTGTATAGAAAGCCTTACAAGCTGCTTTCAGCACATTATAGATGATGGGACAGAAGTTAAGGAATGGGTATGGTCAAATACAAAAACGATAGAGAAAACAACTAAACCAGGGGTTCCCAACCTGGGGTAAATTACCCCAAGTGGGGTAAGTTGGTCTTTTGTGAAGGGTAATGGGGGAGGTAACAAAAAAAAAAAAAAAAAAAAATCTAAAAATCATACCAGTTATGATAGACTTTCAGACCTATACTAAAATTCAGAGATGAATGTTTAACGTCATGTTTATTTGGTATCAGTGTTAATAATAAAAATAAATTACTCCTTGCAATAACTCTCTTGGTTTTAGCCTAACCTTTAATTAAGTCCTACATTCAAACTAAAATCTAGGCATCAAAATGTTAAGCAGCTAAAATGCAATTGTGGAAACATAAGCAAAGAGGGGTAATGAGTGAAGGGAGGTGTGGAAAATGGGGTAATGGGTAAATAAAGGTTGGGAACCCCTGAACTAAACCTACATCAGACCAGCTCAGACCAATAGCGTTGACCAATATTTCGTACAAAATATGTATGTCACTGATAGGAAACTTTGTGGATAGCCATATCACCATAAACAATGAGGCTAAAGAAACACAAGCAGGCTTCACAAAGGGAGCTAAAATAGAAGACAACTTATTAACCTTACAATACTGCATAGAGGATAGCTACCAGAAGGGAAAACCTCTTATAATAATATCCATTGATTACTCAAAGGCATTTGACTCAATTAAAAGAGAGAAAATAGTACAGGCACTAATGCGATACAAGGTACACCCAAAGATAATAGATACCATTGTTAACATATATAAAGAAGACAAAACAAAAATAAAAGTAGGTGATTCTGAAATAGAAATGGACATAACTAGCGGGATTAGACAAGGCTGCACAGGTTCAACAATATTATTCAAATTAATAACCAACCTGATAATAGAAAAATTGGAAGGGCAAAATATTGGCTTAATCAATGAGAAACTGAAAATAGGAGTACCATTCTTTGCTGATGATGGACTCCTAATGGCACACTCGATAGAAGATGCAAAAGACAGCCTAAAAACAGTAATAGAATGGTAGTCAAGAATGTGGTCTAAACATCTATCTATCTATCTATAGCCCGAAGCCCTAATCCCGCAAAAGGTGGCCGCAGACAAAACGTCTCCAAGTCACTCTGTCACCCACCATTTGACTCCCCTCCCCCCAACTCACCCCCCCCTCCCTCATATACCTCTCAACTCCATCCCTCCACCTCATCCTCGGTCTAAACATAAATAGAACCAAAAGTAATATCATCATCCATAATATGAAAAACCAGCCAGATGAAATAGAAGGGATAAAAGTAACTGATAATATAAAGTACCTTGGATTACAGATAGATAACAAAAGAAACTACTGTACTTCAAAACACAGAAGGAAATGATGGCACAGAAAGCTCAAAAGATGGCAAATATTACATACTCGGTAATAGCAAGGAGTTGTAATAAAGTCATGATAGGTCAAACCTACTGGAAAAATGTAGCCGTACCTACAATACTTCATGGGTCAAATATCATAAATTACACGGAAGCAGAAATTGAAAAGCTACAAAGGATAAAGAACGGAGTATAAGACAAATATTAGGAGCACGCAAGTATGCAGCAAACTGCACACTAAGGGGAGAGATTGGAGCATCATTAGTTAAACGAAGAATAATCACAGGTAGATCAGAGTACACCAGGGGTATTCTTCAGGGCAAAAATGAATTACTAAAAACTATACTAGAAATGATGAATATACAGAATATGAACTGGATGAAGGAAACCAATAAGTACAAGGAATTAATAGGAATAGCTGACAGAGAATTAATGATTATGACAAAAAGCAGACTAAAGGAGAAAACAATGAATTGGGACACACAGAAATGGAAGGAGGAAGTATCTAGGAAAACAAGCCTGAAGATATATAAAGAATGGAAAGAGAATATCAGAGAAGAACAAGTATATGATAACAGACCAGCATCAACAATCTTCTATAGAGCAAGAACAAACTGCCTGCCATTATTCCATAGAAAGAGACATGAAAATGGAAATACAGAGTGCAGATTATGCAGTGCAGAAAAAGAAAATCTGGAACATTTTATGCTCGAGTGCACAGTGTACAATGAACAGAGATTGAATGCTGTGGAGTTACAAAAACCCTACATTGAAAATAAAGAAGAAATAACTGGAAATTTTTTATTTAGTAACATAAACACTGAACAGAAAAAAAGTATCCTATATAACCTCTGGGAAATAAGAAAAAAGAAATTAATGGAGCAAAACATAACGTAGTGAATGATTGAAAAGGAATAGAGTTCAGGAGGTGCCGTTGAAAAGGCATTACCTACGACAATCATCTGATCTGATCTGATCTATCTCCCTCAGCACTTCTATAAGTCCATTACCTCCCCCTTCCACTACAACATAGTCATCTGGCTCTATTTCCTTAAGATGCTCATTCACAATCTCTTTAATATCATTCATGCCTGCTCCTCCCTCTGTTCTGTCCATAATTCTATAATAACCATCTGTTAAAAAATGGATCTCCCTGCCTACTCCTTTCAGGATGCTGTCTCCAAAGAACCACAACTTTCTCTTTAGCTTACCGGTTGTTGGGTATCCTCTTCTTTCTCCTCTGGCTCTTCTTTTTAATGGATATCTTCCTCTTTTCTTGCATAGGAATGGTCGTGCTCTCCTTCCCTCTCCTTCTCTTGGCCACCATGACTTCTCTTCTCTGGTACCGTAGGCCACTAGCAATCACAATTTCTGGGGTCTCAGCATCCTATGTATCCTTCACTTTATCACCCCTTATCCTTTTTCCACTGGTCTTACACTCTCTACGGTCATTTGTTACAGTTTTAATATGTATTTACAGCAGTAACAGTCTTTTGGGGTTTCACTCCCTTACATGCACGCCACGTGATACTACTGGATCGGACCTCTGGCAAGCAACCGCCGACGACGCTTCGCTGGCTGAGTTCTATTTACGTCGCTTAAAGCAACATGATGTGTGTTTACATTTTATCCATTTTATCTATCTATCTATCTATCTATTGCCAGACGCCTCAATCCCGTTTGGGGTGGCCACAAACAAATCGCCTCCAAGTCGCCCTGTCCCCCGCCATTTCACTACCCTGCTCCCATAATATATGATCAAATAGATGTTGTTTATATATATATGAAAAGTAGTTTTTCATTTTTAAACTACTTACTGATACTCTAAGGCTTTCTAATGGTAATTTATTAAATATATTAAGCAGAGTGGAATGTGAAGCAGCTGCTGTTTGCAGATGATATTGCACTGGTGGCTGATTCAGAGGAGAGATTAAGACAGTAGGTAGAGGAGTTTGGAAGGTGTGTGAAAGGAGGAAATTGAAAGTAAATGAGAATAAGAGTAAAGTGATGAAGTGTACGAGGTTGGTAGATGGTAGGGGGATGAATATAGTTTTGAATGGTGAGTTGCTTGAGGAGGTGGAGTGTTTTAAATATTTAGGGTCGCATGTTGCTATGGATCGAAGAATAGATGCAGAAGTGAAGTTTAGAATAAATGAAGTAGGAAAGGTGCTGGGAGGAATGAAAAAAAGTGTTTAGATGTCGTTCGCTTAGAATGGATGTAAAGAGAAGGCTGTATGAGGGTGTTGGGGTACCGATTGCGTTATATGGGGCTGAAACATGGAATATGGGTGTAGCAGAGAGGAAAAGTTTGAATGTAATGGAGATGAGGTGTCTGAGGAGTATGTGTGGAGTGACGCGTATGGATCGGGTGCGAAATGATGAAGTGCGAAGGAGAACTGGAGTTGTTCGGGAGATGGCTGGTAGAGTTGATTAGAGGGTGTTGCGATGGTTTGGGCATATGGAGAGAATGGATAATGAGCGATTGGTGAAAAAGATAACTAGATCTGATGTGAGAGGTGTAAGGCTGAGAGGGAGACCACGAATAGGATGGATGGACAGTGTGATCAGAGCGCTGGATGCGAGAGGGATGTTTGTTGAGCAAGGAAGAGTGGCTGTGCGTGACAGAAATAAATGGAGAGAAATTGTGAATGAATATATGATGACGCAGCCCTGAGGGGATATTTTCCCGCATTTGGTCTGATCAGCTAGTCAGGTCAGGTGCGAGTAAAGAGATGGGTCTATTATAATGTGGCAGGGGCAAACCAGCTCTGCCGTCGGGCCCTGCTGCGGATGTCACTGATTGCACTGCGCAGTTGACCCATGTGTGGTGTGGTGCGGTGAGGATCTGTCCCTTCTCCCCTTTGGGGCTAAGATGCGAATGACTGTGTTTGAATGGATGAGTAAATGGGGAGTGTGTCGTCCTGTCTCGGCTACCTCCCTTTCCTTGGGGGAAGCAGCCTAGGTATATAGATAGATAGATAGATTCTTTGTGCTGGTAACACTTCATGGTAGGAGCGAAATTACTACTACGAGTCCTCCTAGGAGGAACTTTTAGAAGCAACTCTCATCTACAACCACATTTAGTAATAAGTTTAGAAGTACTCCTAGAAGTTTTTATTAATACCGGCCCTCTACACAACCTCTTGCCTTCCTAAAGCCTCCCTGTTCTTCTCCAACTAATTCCTCTGTTCTTTCTCTAACTCACACATCTTATATCTGCATACACATGCAGTAATACACGCATGGGCACACATGTTGTAGTCATATGATGGGTAATCTAATAATAACGGTGATAAGATGATGATGATGATGATGATGATGATGAGCCAAGATGATGTGTGGGATACTGAGAGGATCTTATGGGTAGTGTAAACGCACCTGAATACTTACTAAGATTATTTCATTCAGCTGAGATATATTCTGGCAGTCAGATGTTAATATGCATGTCATAATAAAAATATATATATATATATTAATATCTTGAGACTCGGTGGCAGATATAATTAAAAAGGCGCATCTTACGTAGAGGTTAATGGATGATGATGCTATAAGCGATCATTTTCGACAGGTTTTACTCTAGATAATTAAAATCGTCTGACAGTAATATGAACAGAGGCAAAGAGACGTTCTCAGAGTGAAGTGGTTAATGTATAGATAATGATAATGTTTAAGTATATAACACATAAGTGAAAAGAGTATAGTTAAAATGAAATATACAGTAAAGCAAATGTTACCGAGCATGATTGAAATGAGTCTTCTGTCTCTAACTGGAACTCTGTGAACCCTTGAAGCTACGAATCCCATCAGTCACCCTCTAACCGAGAAAGGCGTAGTACGCAGGTGCTGTGTGTATATTAACTCAGTGATAGGATTATAGTGTGTAAACAGCTTCCCGTCTTCTTGAGGTACAGAAGGGTAAGCGAGGATACTGTTCATTCGTTCTTTGATAGCTACGAGTTCTCGCCGCTGCGCCAAATCGTCTGTATTAATCTGAAAAAGTAAAGATACGCTGTGGTGTTGATGTGGATGCGCTGGAGGGTGTTGGGAGAGGTACCTTGAGATGGTTTGGCCATGTGCAATGAAGACTGAGAGATTACCTATAGTTCTTCCACCTTAACTTGGCCCAGGTTTTCGTCCCTTTGTAGCTTATTTCATGTAGCTCAGTGGCAGGAAAATATAATACAGTACTACGGTTCTACGTACGTTCCTACCATGATCTATCTATCTATCTATTGCCAGACGCCATAATCCCGTAATGGGTGGCCATTTGACTTTGAGTTATTTGTTTTACGGGGAGGGGCACTAACCCTCCACCAACCCACTTGTTGACACGTAGGGAGCACGTATGGTTTGGTTATATGGTTACCACCCAGCGTTGTAAATGGTTTCTTGGCTTACAGGAAACCATTTGGCTTGTCACTCAATGTAAAGCCACCTGTAAAGGAAAGAAAAGCAATAAGAAGTGACAGGAAAGATGCGAGAAATAGGAAGAGAGGAGGGGAGGCACAGAAAAGAATGATAAAGACTAAGGAAGAAGTAGGCAGCATTACATCAAGTGAGTGGATGATGGTCGCCACCACCTACCACCACCTACCATGATGCTTGTTATTTATTTATTTATTTTACGCGTCATATTCTGGTATTCGTATTGCTACAGCTCAGAACTGAAGACAGAGACAGTAATATTAGGACAAGTTAGAGAGAAAGGAGTATAAGAGAGTGTATGTGAGTTAGGTGGAGAGACGAGTAGTGGGAGACCGAGAATAATGAGGTGGAGGGATGCGGTGGAGAGGTATATGAACGATGCTGGTGTGAGTTGAAGGAGAGGCAGCCTGATGATGCATGACAGGGTAACATGGAGGCGGTTTGTTTGTGGTCACCCCTCCAGAGATTAGTTTTAGATATAAGAAAGAGCACCGAGATATAAATACATCCATAGTAGCGAGTCAAATGATTTTTCTTTTCTGTTGCTCTGTAAGGTCTTCTCTCAGCTTAACATAATCCTGGAGTTTTTCCTTGAATATATATCTTTATTAATCTATGCTACGTTCAGTGTAGGGTCGGACCTTACAGTCGGAGGGAGAGTGATAGCCAGAATTAACTTCCATGCTGACGAGGTGTCAGTGGGAGATGGGTGTCCGTAGGAGGGATGATGCATATGAAAGTGGAGAAATATGAGGGAGAGTGAAAGGCAGAATTAACTACCACATGCTGGCAAAGTACATCTGGGAATGGGATGGGTGTGTAGGGAGTGTGATGTTTGTGAAAGTGGAAATATTGTAAAGTATTGGTTATGTTTATGTGTCAGAGTGTGTGTATGTCATTGGTAGAAGTAATATGGTGTGAATATATGTAAGTATATATTATCTTTATTGATAGACAGTGGGTGATTCTGTACTTAGGAAATAAGAGGCTTTACGAAATGTTGATATACATATTTAGACACCACGTTATGGAGATGGTTTGTGTAATATTATCCTACAGAGACACACAGCCACACCTCCATACACAGGCACACCTTCATACACAGCCACACCTCCACACACACACACACACACACACACATTCACATACACAATGAACACACACACACACCACACCCTGCATATGCATCAGTAGTCTGGAGTCCTCATCTCAAAAAACACATAGACAAGATTGAAAAAGTTCAAAGGGCCGCTACAAGATGGGTACCAAGCTTAAGGGATCTAAGCTACGAAGAAAGACTAAATAAACTGAATCTACCAACACTACAGGAGAGAAGGAAAAGAGGTGACATGATAATGCTATATAAGTGCATATCAGGGAAGAAGAAAATAGACATAAATGATTACTTAACATATGGAGAAGCATCAGCAAGAGGACACTGCAAAAAACTGCATAAGAAGAGAGGTGATAAAGACGTAAGGAAATTCAGTTTCCCAAACAGAGCAATTGATCAATGGAATGCACTACTGAATGAAATAGTGTGTGCCAAAACAATTCACAAATTTAAGGATATGTACGATAAATATGGTTTAAGACACGGGACAGTACGAGCTTGACTCATTCCTGTAAAGATACAATTAGGTAAGAACAATTAGGTAAGGTAAGAACACACACACACACACACACACACACACACACACACACACACACACACACAGCCTCTTCCCTTCAGTAGAGCTTCACCCATCTTAGGAGAAATCTCTAGACGCTGGCAGGAGTAGAGGAGACTGTTGACAACCCAGTTACCCTGAGCCAATTATAATCATCAGGTTGTACAAGTTAAATAATAATAATAATAATAATAATAATAATAATGATAAGAAGGTGTCATGATGTTGAATAAGTAAAGAATTTTCACATAAAACCATCACTGATATTATGCACCTGTACTGATGGATGAGTAAATGGGGAGTGTGTCGTCCTGTCTCGGCTACCTCCCTTTCCTTGGGGGAAGCAGCCTAGGTATATAGATAGATTGATAGACTGATGTGTTGATTTTACCTGTATGATATCTTAATTAGGAACTCAAAATGTGGCATGCAGGCTAATAAATCTGATCCCTGCTAGTCTTACATTAGTGACCGTGAAAAACTGAGGTCTTTAATTCTCCTTTGGTCTCATAGTTTTAAGATTAAGGACTAAATTAAGACGAAGTGTTGAAGGAGTCTGTATTACTTCTGTGTATTTTTTTTTATGCAAGGAAGAATGAACCCAAGGCCATTTTTCCTGGATACCTCTATGACAGGTTTCCCTCATTTATTTATACAGTTTTCTTTCTTATCTTTTTTATTTTCATTACCATTTTCCTGATGTTCTCTGCGTGTTCCTCTCCGCCAAATTCCTAACAGTAAGTGCTAGCAATACAATATACTAACACTATTTCATTTTTCAGAGAGAAGGAACCAAAGGCTGAACACAAACGCAAGATAGTCAAACAAGCAAGCCAACGTCAAGACCATGCTGTACCTGGACACACAGCGTTAGAAAAATGGAGGTCGAAGGCAGGGGGAGATGCACACCAGAATTTTGGCAATGCAGGTGAGTGATTACAAGACATGTAGTATTTTTCCACATCATTTTATCAACTCCCCCACCTCTCTCTTTCTCTCTCTCCCACACACACACACACACACACACACACACACACACAGTACATTAACCCTTCCACTACAGTGAGGAGATGAAAGGAGCACTTTGAGGATTTGTTGAATGTAGAGGGTGACAACAGTGCGAGTATAAGTGGTTGGGGAATGGCTGGGAGGAGAGATGAGAGGAGGGAGGAAGAGATCAGTAGGGCGGAAGTAGTGGAAGCAATGAAGAAGATCAAGATGGGAAAAGCCCCAGGGATTGATGAAGTGTGTGGTGAAATGCTGAGGTATGGGGGTGAGATTGTTGTGGAATGGATATGCAAGTTGTGTAGATTGGCTTGGGAAGAGGGAAGGGTTCCAGAGGACTGGAAATCAGGTATAATTGTTCCTTTATACAAAGGAAAAGGGGAGAGAGAAGTATGTGGTAACCATAGGGGTATTTGCCTTCTTAGTGTGACTGGTAAAATATATGGTAGAATACTCATTGATAGGGTTAGGCATATGACTGAAGTTAACTGCAAGTTCGCCTAGATAGCAGCGCGAAAGTCTTGGGAGATGTGATTCCAGGGGACTGGGGAAGAGATGTTACTGCTGCAAGTGCTGGGAGAAGACTGTCGATGATGAATCAATGTCCTCGCGCTAGTTGCCCCTTACACCCTTTATTCAGCAGCTGCCTTACGATCTTTCTCCTGCCCTCACCGCTCTTCCTCGTCCGCCACTGTCGCCCGTGTTTTGCTCTCATTCGGGAGCTTAGTTTTCCTGCCTATTTCTCTGACGGGCTCTCATGTTTGCCCGTGTCCCCACCTCTGTTGTGGGGCAAATATTTACACTCTCATCCCTGGTCTCCCCCTCCACCACATTCACATACACTCCTAGTTAGTCTCTCACTCTCCATTCTCGCCACTCAATCCCTCCATCTCATTCTTGGTCTCCCCGTCCACCTCGCTCACATACATTCGTATTTGCTGTTGTCAAAGAAAATTAAACTTGATTATAAAGTTTTATAAAACGATGAGTGATGTTTGAATCAAAATATCTACCCACGGCCTACACCCACGTCCGAAGTTGCACTGCATCCAACCACGGTGTACATCTACGTCCGCACGTTGCACTATACTATCCACCCAAGGTGTACATCCACGTCCGCATGTAGCACTATAATATCTACCAAAGGGGTACACCTACGTCCGCATGTTACACTATAATATCCACCCAAGGTGTACATCCACGTCCGCATGTTGCACTACAATACATGAATGCATTTACTTCGGTGACATCATCTGCGGCCAATCTGCAGGCGCGAAACAAAAACACCCTACTTGCCCCATACATCTCAAGTGCACAAGTCAATCAAATAGACTATAGTAATCAAGGACAGTCACCCGTCCCTCATAACCACTACTCATCGTATATCCTGCAACCACCACTTAGTATTAAAGGTGTGGCGGTTTACCCAGTCCCGTCAGATGAAAACACAAATTATACGTATAATTAGGTTAAATCCATCAATTCCATGAGATATTTCTTATTGTATCGTTCATACCGTATCGTTTATAAAGGCTCCAGTATGCTTGCATGTGTCGGCCTTGGTCACCCACGCTCTTCACGTTGCTCGATCTCTGGCAGCCTCTATGACCTCGTCCCAGGTCTTTTCGGTCTGCCTGCCCCCGACCTTTACACTTTTCACTTTCCGCACCCAGCTGTCATCCTCCAGCCTCTCCACATGCCCAAACCATCTCAATCTACCGCTCCTCATCACAACACCAGTACACTCCAGCCCCATCCTTCCTCCCAAACCATCTCAATCTACCTCTCTTCATCACAGCACCAATACACTCCAGCCCCCATCCTTCCTCCCAAACCATCTCAAACTACCGCTCCTCATTACAACACCAGTACACCTAGCCCCATCCTTCCTCCCAAACCCTCTCAATCTACCTCTCTTAATCACCCCACCAATTTCCTCCCGCCCCTTCCTTCCTAACACAACTACTCAATCCGCTCCTCATCACAACACCAATACACTCCAGCCCCATCCTTCCTCCCAAACCATCTCACCTACCTCTCTTCATCACAGCACCAATACACTCCCAGTCCCATCCTTCCTCCCAAACCATCTCAAACTACCTCTCTGCATCACAGCACCAATACACTCCAGCCCCATCCTTCCTCCCAAACCATCTCAATCTACTCATCACAACACCAATACACTCCAGCCCCATCCTTCCTCCCCAAACCATCTCAATCTACCTCTCCCTCATTACAACAGTATACTCTCTACTCCCATCCTTCCTTTCAACTCTTCCTTCATAAACCTAGCCCCCTCAGGCCTGGCATTCAAGAACACACTACACATCCACCAAATCATTGTCATTTCTGTTAGTCTGAGTCTACGAATATCCTCTGCCTTTACTGCCAGGCCTCATTACCATACAGCATTACGCTCCTAACACCGCAAACTAGCACCAAACGTTTGTAACAATGCTTTATATTTATGGGTGCCACCTATCTATCGTCGTGTGTACCAGCAAGGCTATTTATCATATTTTAGCTTCTGGAAGCTGGTCTGAAGCGGGAGAGATGACAGTATTTGTGTATGATATCGTGTGCTGGGTGTTGTTTTTATATTCCTTGATGTGTGTGTGGATGTGCTGCCATATCGTGTAGTGGATGGCGTGGGTTTGTGGAGGCTGCGGCAAGAATTTGTGTGCCTCTCATGTCTAGATGATCCTCGACTTTGAAGACTTTGGTTTCTTGATGTGCAGTAGGTGGTCTGTGGGTGTAGTAGCTGTGCAGCCTGTGATTATTTTTAGGGCCTTGTTCTTAAAGACAACACAAATCTGCATGCACGGCCTCCTGATATCCACCCTTCTGAATCCTATTTCCCTCGTGAGGACAGAGTCCACCTGGCCAGGCTGAGATGTGGGCATCATCCAGCCCTCTTGAGTTACCAGAAAAGGCTGGATGACTCCGTCGTTGATGCCTGTCCAGGATGCAACGCAGCACCCCATACCATTAAGCACATTATGCAAGACTGCACTGCACACAATCTGCAACACAGCACCCCATACTATTAAGCACATTATGCAAGACTGCACTGCTCACAATCTGCAACACAGCACCCCATACTATTAAGCACATTATGCAAGACTGCATTGCAAACAATCACCTACGCCAACAACACAACATACTGTACACTCCTTGAGAGCTCTGTGGGAAAGCCCGGTCTCAGCCGTGGCCTTCCTTAGGGACTCGGGGCTGTTCGACCAGACTGCCTAGGCAACAACTACTACTACTAGTAGTAGTACTACTACTACCACCACATTTTAGCGTGGCACACGAGCGAATGTGATGAATTGTTTAGCTGAATTACGTGATATAGTTCTAGGCTAAACACATGCTATTACCTTTAGCGTGAGCAGGCTGGCAGGCAGTATGGGGGCGGTATTCTGGTACGGTCATGAAGCTTACCAACACCTCTTTCTTACCGGTTTATTTCTGATTCTGCTCCGGTACTACATTCTTCTGTGATCAGGGAAAAGGGGAAAAAGATGTGTGTGGTAATCACAGGGCATTTGTCTCAGCGTAACAAGAAAAGTATGTGGTAAGATACTGACAGAGTTAGGGATATAAGAACAGGGAGGTTTTAGGAAGGAAAGAGGTTGTGTAGATTAGATATTCTTAGGTCTTTAGTGGAAAAATTTCTAGAGAAGGGAAAGAAATTGTATATGGCCTTCATGGATTTGGAGAAAGCATATGCCAGGGTGGACAGACAACGACTCCTCTCCCATAGCTTGGCCTGGCCAGTCGTCACTATGCCCGAGCTCCGTGAGACTTCCAGCGACTCTGCTCGTGCATGCGACCCGTTGAGGGGGGCATCCAACAGCAGATCCGTGCCGCCAGGAGCCACTACCATCCAGGGAACCGTGAATTGGTTCAACGTGAGATCGTGTTACGGTTTCATCAAGCGCCGCGACACTGGCGCTGATGTTTTCGTACACGTTTCTGAGATCGTTGCACCAAATCCACGGCATTTCCAGCGCTCACTTGGCGAGGGAGAGACGGCGGAGTTTCGTGTCGTACAGGCTTCCAAGGGTCCCGAGGCTAAGGACGTCACTGGGCCGGGTGGTGTTGCTGTGCAGGGCTCTGCCCGTGCACGGCGGCGTCCCCCTGCCCAGAGACGCCAGCCAAGAGGTCCTGGAAGTTCTGGCAACACAAACACACTCGTTGCGATGTGTATCGCGACGGCTGAAGCTTTCAGTGGGGGTAGCAAGGCGGTTCTGGCTGTTCTCCTTCCTCAAATCTTTGAGGAGAACGGCCTTCCACGCCTTGCTATTCCCCGAAGCTTCACCCGCGATCCTCGTCTCCCCCCTCGTCAGGAGCGTCAGGGCCGGCGACAGCAGCCACCACCACCTCGCACGACACCGCGAAAACGGCTGTGTTTGGATGCCCCTCTCAACCGGACGACTGGCGCCACCACCATCGAAACTACGATCACCGACCCGGAACCGTCACAGGCCATGGACACCGAGCATGGGGAGACTGTCGTGGAGGTTCACTTCCCTTCGTCAGGAGCTGAGGAGGAGCGTGTCTCGTCTCCAGTCCCTTCAGTACATCTGGACGTAGTAGAGCGCTCCTCCTTGCCTTCTCCATCTGCTCCTGACGAAGTGGAGGAGCCTCTTCCACCTTCACCACCGCCAGCAGCCATCGCTCGCTCTTCTTCTCCTCCTCCACCTAAGGAGAAGAAGAAGAAACCAAAGAAGAAAGGGGGGAAAAGCCAGGAGCGACCCTTCCACCGTTGCTCGCCGGATCGAGGCCCTCCTTCCACCACTCTCAGGCACTCGTGATCTCGATGCCCGCACAGATGCGGACCTAGAAGAGCTGCCCCTTCTGCCTCACGGATCCGATCAACGACGATGATACACTGCCTCTCGTCTACCAGACGCTGTATCAGAAGATCCGTGAGGCATACATCTCCAACTCCCTCTCTCCATCTGAGGAAGCCGCCATCCGTGAGGGCATCGAGTTTGACCCACCACGTATAATAATAATAATAATGACGTATAGAAAAGGGGGGGAAAGGAAGGAAGGTAAAGAATGATTGTGTATGTGATGAGTGTTATGCAACCAGGGCGACGACACAACGGCAGGAACTAGGCCTTAGTTTTATCTCCCGGCCTTACTGAGAGCTCTGGTCCTGGTTGCATTGTCTAAAGTGCATGTTTTTTTCCCACCACGTGCTGCCCTGGTCAACTATATAGCCACCAGACTGCTCTCGTAACTGCCGATCCACGCTTGATCTTGTCCTGCCTTTGCTGCCTCGTCTTGCAGTCTTGTTACCGCTATGCTCTCGTTTTGAGAGCAACTTTTTGCTACTTCCCTGACGGGCTCTATGTTTGCCCGTGTCCTCACCATGTTGTGAGGCAAATATCACAACAACAACAACAACAACAACTGGACAGACAAGGATTGTGGAAAGTATTAAGAATATATGGAGAAAATGGGAAGTTGCTGAAGGCCGTGAAGGGTATATATTTATGAGGGTGCTAAGGATGCGGTGCGTATGGATAGTGAACCGAGTGAATTTTTCTATTTGAATGTTGGACTGAAATAGGGATGTGTCATGTCCTCATGGTTGTTCAGTCTATATATGGATGGGGTTATAGAAGAGATACAAGGTAGGGCAGTGGATGTTGGAGCAGCCCTAATGAGAGAGAGCAGCGTTTGGAAACTCCCTGAATAGTAAGATCTCGCATCTAACGTGTAATAGGTACCAAAAACCACTCGTTACATGCGACTTCATTAGATGCCGATACATAAACATATGGGGAAAATTATAATAGGTAAAAACTGGATCTAACCCCTATTTTGACCCTATTTTCACTCATTATGTAAGTTATTGTCGTTAATTTGTCATATAATCATACATAGTGACATAAAATATAAAATAAAGAAGAAATAATATCGATAACTCACCTGTGAGTGATAAATGAGGTGCTTAAGGTGGTATCCGAGGCGGGAAGGAAGGCTACTGGGCCGCTCCTTCTCACCTACGCCACCAGCACAACCACCCTCCTCCCACCTCTCGCTCTCCATTGCCTCTCGCGATGCCTCCCCGAGTTTTGTTATCTTTTTGTCTGCATTCTTTTCCTTCCCAACAAATCCAGAAAAGTCATCATGAATGTCACCATGAAGATTCCCTATGTTTTCATCGACATCACTCACAGTCTTATCCTTCATTTCCATCATCACTCACACTCTTATCCTTCATTTCCATCGAGATTTGCCACAACTTCCCCAAGCTCATGGCGTTTGTTTAAATATTCGGTGATACCGGTAACTGTTTATCTTCTTTCATTCACTTTCTTGGCATAGGTTTCACTGAGCTCCTGGTTTAGTTTCTGTAGCAAAGGGTAACATCTTTCCCGCCCACGCACTAGACCAAGGTGGCGACAGATTTGAACCGCTCGCCCGGGATTTTTTTTTCGTTAGACGGAAACTTCCACGTTAGATACGAATATGGGTAGAGGTCCAATGGTGTCGTTAGATGTGAACTCCTTAGATGCGAGATCACACTGTAAATTCCTCACTTGTCATAACAAGGCTGATGTGGCACTGGTATGTTGTGGCCATGCAGCCAGGCACCGCGGAGTTGGGTATCACACGTCTGCCTTCCCCCTCTGACATGCGGTAACTGAACCTGGTGCCTTGTGTATGGGACAATGATGCGTCCAGGTAGACAGTTGGGCGCCACGGATCTAACCGACTTACATGTACACCCCTCTCCTGCAAGAGCGATACTGAGGGGCACCGCCGCATTTTTTTTTTTTTTTTTATAGGAAGGTGGAGGAAAGAAGAGAGAACAGGGGAAGGGATAGTAAGAAAGAGGAAGGAAGGGGGAGTAGACAGTTGGTGGGCTGGCCACCGTGCTTTTGTTTTGTTTATAGTATTTGTTAGGTAACTGCTTTTATTTTGTTTATTGAGTTAGTTAGGTAAGTGCTTTGTTTTGTATATTGTGTTAGTTTGGTAAGTATATATAGTGGTTTTGACTGTATGTTTGTATGTGTGCGTGTGTGTGCGTATGTGCGTGTGGATGTGAGCGTGTGTGTGCGTGTGCGTGGGTGTGCGTGCGTGTGCGTTCATAATTATGTTGTGTATGTTTGAATTGAGCTAGCTAGCTAGCTTTTTGAGGGTTTGGTTGGGTTGTTTGGGTTTATGTCGTAATTAGGTGGGTTTTTTTGTATTGTGAGATTGAGTAGTTTGGATACAAATCAGTGCGTCACTTATCGGTTTTGGTTGAGTTTAGTAAATTGGTATAGGGTCATGGTTGTTTATTATGGTTTTTAAACTACTAGGGAACCATTTATGAAAAGAGCGATTCTCCTCATTGATGTTGTAAGTTAGTGCGTTGTATGTTTCGGGGTTAATTTCCTCGATTTTACTCCAAACTTTTTTTTGGCTTGGTTATGTAATCTTATGTTTAATGGTTTGGTTTTGGTTATGGCGTGTATTTGTTCCGTGTTAAGTGTGTAAGGGTACTGCTGATTAGTTGCAAATCTGAGGGCTTTGTTTTGTAAGATTAGTAGTTTTTTAAGTTGGGTATAGCTGAAGGTGTGTGTGGGAATGGGGGGATATTCTAGAATGGGGAGGATCAGTGCTTTGACAAGGTGGGATTTGACTTTTATAGGCATGTTCTTGAATCTGATGAGTAAGCGGGATAATGCTCCGGTGGCTTTTTGTTTTCTATCCTGTACACTAGGAAGATAGCCTCTTGAGTTAAGTTTAAAACCAAGTATTTTACCCTCTTCTTTGAAGTCTGTTATTTCTTCATTAATTATTAAAGGTTCTTTTTTGGTGTTGGCAAGTTGAATGATGGAAAATTTATTTATGTTAGTTTGTATTCTCCATTTAGATTCATATTCGTTTATTTTCTCGACTTCGCTTTTAGTTCTTGAGTTCATGATCCTTCTAGATGGTCCAGGATAGTTAACAATTTGGGAGATATCGTCTGCGTAGCTTATGTTGATGCCATGAGTGGCTTGTGGGGAGTCACTGGTGAAGATGGAGTAGAGAGTTGGTGAAAGGACGCTCCCTTGAGGAACCCCGCTTTCCAGAGCAAAGCTAGTACCTGTATAATTATTTATTTTGATTTTAGCCTCCCTATCGTCAAGAAAATCACAGAGAATTTTTTCGGTTATAGTTGGGAGGTTGAGATTCAGTAGTTTATATTTAAGGCCTAAATGCCACACCTTGTCAAAGGCTTTTGTTACATCTCTAAGGATGATGTGGCATTGTCCTTAATTGTTAGATTTACTTATTGCTATATGTTCTGAAGCTATTGCAATTGCCTGAGTGGTCCCCCTTAGTAGTCGGAAACCGTATTGATTCTTATTATATAGATTCTCAGATTCAAGGTGTAATCTGAGCCTTTTATTAATTATTCTCTCTAGTACCTTTCCAGGGACTTCTAAAAGAGAGATGGGTCTGTAATTCTGTACGAGATGTGGGTTCTTGTTCTTTTTTGGGATTAGTTTTATGATGGCTTCTTTAAATTTGTCGGGGAAATATCCTGCAGAGATGGTTGCATTAAATATGTTTTTTAAATTTTCAATGGCTATATTGGGGAGATTGGATAGTATAGTTTTATTATATCCACTTTCTCCCGGGCAAGTCTTTTTTAAGTTCTTAATAATAGAGGTAATTTCGTCTGCCGTGATAGGAGTGGTAAATATTGTGTCTGAGTCTAATCTATCGGGGTGAGCTGAGTGGTACGGTGTTAATCTATCTACGTTGTTGGTAAGGAATTCTTTTACCGTATTGTCGTGTCTGTTGTTGTCCTGTTCTTCTTCGATCTCTTGAAAGATGGACTCCCAGTGTCGCCTATGTGTTCTTTCTTTTTCAGAGGCTGAGTGTTGTCTGTTTCCCAGATGATCTAATACGTAATGAGGGTCGGGGGTTGAAGTTCCTGAGAGGATTTTTATTTGACGCCAAAATGTGGAGGGATCATTATAAAGATTGGCGGTTGTTGTTGTGATATTTACCTCACAACATGGTGAGGACACGGGCAAACATAGAGCCCGTCAGAGAAGTGGCATAGAGTAGATCTCAAACGAGAGCATAGTGGTGACAAAAACTGCAAGACGAAGCAGCAAGGCAGGACAAGATCAGGCGTGGCTCAGCAGTTACGAGAGCAGTCTGGTGGCGATATAGTTGACGAGGGCAGCTTTTTTTTTGTTGTTGTTGTTGTGATATTTGCCTCACAATAAGGTGAGGACACGGGCAAACAGAGAGCCCGTCAGAGGAATGGCAAAAACAAAGCTCTCAAAAGAGAGCATAGCGGTGACAATAACTGCAAGCCGAAGCAGCAAGGCAGGACAGGATCAGGCGTGGCTCAGCAGTTAAGAGAGCACTCTGGTGGCTATATAGTTGACCAAGGCAACACGTGGTGGATCAAACCCGATGCCCTCACGGATGGCGGCTTCCTCAGATGGAGAGAAGGAGTTGGAGATGTTTGCCTCACGGATCTTCTGATACAGAGTCTGGTAGACGAGAGGCAGTGTATCGTCGTCGTTGATCGGATCCGTGAGGCAGAAGAGTAGCTCTTCTAGGTCCGCATCCGTGCGGGCATCGAGATCACAAGTCCCTGAGAGTGGTGGAAGGAGGGCCTCGATTCGGCGAGCAACGGAGGAGGGGTCGCTCTTGGTCTTTCCCCCTTTCTTCTTTTTGTTTTCTTCCTCTTCTCCTTAGGTGGAGGGGGAGAAGAAGAGAGAGCGATGGCGGCAGGCGGTGGTGAAGGTGGAAGAGGCTCCTCCACTTCGATTGGGCGGTGTTTGCAATAGTGTTTGGCCCAATGTGTGTTGTGGTTCTGTTAGAAGGGATGTGTGTAGTTAGAGTTTGAAGTAGTTGGGATAGTCTACATGGATCTCGTGTCCAACCATGTGTTTGGGAGTGAGTTCTTAATGCATTGTATTGATTGATGAGGATCTGTGTGTCTCTGTTGTGTTTAGGAGTAGTGATTGTTCTATGTGTGGTTGTAGGGATGTTGTTGTTGATTGCAATATTTATGTTGGAGTACCATCTTTCCAAGAGAGATTGATCGATTTCCTCTAGTGTTCCATCACCGGGGATATGAAAGTTAGTAAATGTTGTGGTTATATCTTGTTTAAAGTCATTCCAGTTGGCCGTTAGGTCGAGGTGGAATGGGGACGGTTATTGGGGCGAGTGGAGATAGTGGCGATTATGGGGATGTGATCACTAGTGGTGAGAGGGCCGGGGAGAGAAATGGGTGTTGTGATAAGCTGTTAGGTTGCAAAGAGCTATGTCTGGGGTGGAGGTAGAGTTGTGTAGAGAGGAATGTAGGAAAGTTGGGACCAATGTGTCTTACTGTGGTGTGTTCTTGGATGAGTCTTGGGAAGTTGTCTTCCTACGACGTTTGAGTTTCTGTTGCCCAGGAGGCGGTGTTTAGCGTTAAGATCACCAATGAGGTATACAGGGATGGTTCTTCTGAATAAGTTAATAAAATCGGGGGTTGGGAGGTGTAAGGGCGGCTAGGGGGGAGGTATACTGTAGCAATAATGATTTTTCCAGTGTGCGTTTGTAACTTCTACCGGCAATCAGATCTGAGATAAAACTGTCTATGATTTTGTATTGTAAATTGTTTTTCAGTGCAATGGCTGTGCCGTCCATAGGGCTGATTGAGAAAGTTTTTGCTATGTGTATTATACCCAGGGATACGGAGTGAATTTGGTGAGGTAGTGCCGTGGCTATTTATAAGAATGATATCTGGATCTAAATTACGGTAGGTATTTGCTAAGACCTAGACTTCGACCATGCCAATTAAGGACGTTATGTTGAATTATATTTCCTCATTGTCTATGTCTTTAGGGTCTGGACTGAGAGGGTTGGGAAGCCTTTGTGTGCTGATCCCCTAGCCGAAGGAGAAGTCTTTCTTCTTCGGTGTTAGCTGGCCGAATAAGATGTTGGAAGGTTTCTATAGTTTTTCACAGGTGATTCTTGGTTGGTTGAGTGCTAAATCTGGATTCAGTATGTTGTGATTTTGTATGAATAAGGCTTTGTTTTCTTTTATAGCTTTGGCTAGTTCTCTTTGTTTGTACTCTTTGTTTGACTTGCAAACTGAGGGGAGGACTACGACCTCTACCTTGTCATTTTCGGTTTCGTCTTCGTCAGAGGAGCTTAGGTGTTCGTCTGATTCGCTGTCTGTTTGGTATTTTGAGATGTCATTACTTCCATGTGGGATGGATTCATCTTCATGTGTCAAGCGCCATAGCCTCTTCGTTTTTCTCTTCAGAGATAGGGATGGTTTGTGTGTAAAGGGATGACTCAGCAGGTTTTTTATTTGTATTGGCTGGGGGAGAAAGAAGGTTTTTAGTTGTAGATGGCAGAATGGCTTGTATAATTTTTTCAGAGGGGGGATTAGGAGGGAGTTTGACAATTGGTAGTCCATTAAGTGTGCAACTTTCCCCCAGAATTTTATTAAAGCTGCCTGGGTTTGCAAGCTCGTGCATGTGAGCATTCATGATAAGAAGCATGTAGTCTGCAAACTTGTCGTTGGGAGATCCATTTTGTATAGCAGTCATTGGGGTGTTAGGGCTTGGTTTTGTTACTTGTGCAAAGCTTAGACCTGGTAGTACTGTGGCAGGGGGTGTATTTATTGCTGTCTTTAATATTTCTTTTTCTTTTTAGGGCATTTCATAGCCATGCTGCGAGTGGTCTCCTTCGCAGTTAATACACTTTTTTGAAGTTGGAGTTGCATTTCTTCCAAGTGTGATCAAGACTGGAGCATTCAGAACAGATTTTAAAATCTTTGGGTTTAGGGACATTCGTTGATGTTAGGTGTGTCCATTTCATAGCACTTCAAGTACACATTATGATATGTATATATTTCTCAGCCTGGATCTGATTTTTGCTGATGCACAGATGGAACAATTTCAGCCCTTCTATTGCTTTTTCTGCCATCTTGATATAATCAAATTCTATTTTCATAGTGTTTCTGTTGCCAAATTTGGTTATTTTGGTGATTTTGGCCCAAGAGTTTTCTTTTAATGACTTCATGTTCAATCTCTCCTCTTCACTGTGGCAGTAGATGATGTCATCTACTTTGGTGCATATAATGCTCCTTTTAGCTTTTAGGTTCGGGAGGGAGGATTGGGGTGAAGCCATTATTGTCCTGTAAAGATGTTTTCAGAGGATGAGACAGGAGCTTATTAGTGTCATCTTCTGTGGCTGTCAGCTTGCGATGATGAATTCTTTTGAATCATGGAGTCCTGTTATTTTTATAAGTTGTGAGGAGCAACTATTTCAAGCAATTTCAGTTTAACTTGATTTTTTCTTGGGGATTACTGTGTGTGTGATTTTAAGTTTACCCATTTTTCAACATGGGGAAATGGATCCTGATAGGCCACTAACAGGCCGCCTAGTTGGTCCAATCTACTCCTGTGTATCTGGGGCTTCTGTAAATATTATACCTTTATCTACCTGAAATGCCATTTCAAGATGTTCTCTAATTTCTATACTACACTGAGGTGGTTTGGCCATGTGGAGAGGATGGAGGGTGAAAGACTGACGAAGAGAGTGTATGTGAGTGAGGTGGAGGGGGAAGAGGGAGGGGGAGGCCGGGGATGTGATGGAGGGATGGGGTGGCGAGGTATATGAGAGAGGGGTGTGAGTTGGGAGCAGGGCAGTGAAATGGCGGGGGACAGGGCGACTTGGAGGCGATTTGTTTGTGGCCACCCCAAACGGGATTGAGGCGTCTGGCAATAGATAGATAGATAGATAGATGATTTTATCATCCTTAAATTATCTCCCCTCTAAAGGGAGTGACCACTTGCAAGGTCAAAGGAGTACCCCTGATCCCTAACCCTATTAAAGAAAATAACAATTCCAGTGCTTCCTATAACCACCCCAGAACGGGGTCCCTTCGTGCCACTGTCCTCGGGGTTCGGCTTCGTACTGCACCAGAGCCTCTACCGGCGAGCCTAACAGGACCAAAGTAAAAATCTAAGAAATAAAGGTAGTCTTACGTAGTAAAAAAGATTTTCAGCCAAGGTGAGCGGGCTGACAGGCTTGCAGAATGATGGGAAAGTCGTAATCGGTAAGGTGCTGGGAAAAGCAGCAGTGAAAGTCTTAGCTTGCGCTATCCACGTTTCACTATGAGCGCCGAGTCTATGCAGAGCTGGAGCGAGCGGGAGAGATGTTACCGCTGCGGCTGCCGGGAAGAGAATGTTGTTGTTGAAATATTCGCCTCACGTAGTGAGGACACAGGCAAACAGCGATTCGTCGCAGAAAAGCGAGGAAAGCTCTCCAAAGAGAGCATAGCGGTGACAGCAACATGTCGAAGCAGCAAGGCAGGACAGGATCAGGCGTGGCTTAGCAGTTAGGACAGCAGTCTGGTGGCGATGTAGTTGATGAGAGCAGCACGTGGTGGATCTATCTCGATGCCCTCACGGATGACGGCTTCCTCAGATGGAGAGAGGGAGTTGGAAATGTATGCCTCACGGATCTTCTGATACAGCTTCTGATATACGAGAGGCTTTGTTTGTTTGTTTGTGGTATATTCGTCCCAGTTTCCTGGGACACGGGCAAACAGAGAGCCCGTCAGAGGTGCGCACTACTTGCGCGAACTTGCTTTAGCGAGGTGGAGGGTAATCCCTGACCATACTAAGTAATATATTTAATGGAGCATGGGCAACAATGCCAGCAGCGTCCCGAAAGACATCACCAGATCGGGCTAGGGCCGAGTCGAGCCCAGACCTGAGCCTGGTGGTGGCTGGGCAGTCCAGAAGATAATGAAGAAGGGGCTCCTCACAGCTGGCCAAGCAATGTTCACACGGGTCTGGCTCCATACCCACAATTTGCTTGTAGCAAGGAAACCCAAGACGCAATCTTCGAAGTCGGACTACAATAAAGTTAGGAAGTCCTTGGGGGGGCAACAGGAGGGAATACGACGTGGCAGTAGCATACCATTTTGCAGAGCAAGAGCCCTCCGTGACCCAGAGCCGATGGTCCTCTAGGGTCAGTCTTCCTATGGTGGCAGTGAGAGTGCGGATAAGGTGCGAGGGACTAGGGCGTAGTGGGAATGTGATGTCTGGGAGATCGCAAGCTGAGCGCGCAGCGTCATCAGCACGCTCGTTGCCACTAATTCCCACATGTCCCGGGAGCCAGTGAAGGTTAATCGTTGCGCCCCTACGGACAAGAAGTGATGCAAATGTATGAATCGCTGTTAGGAGAAAGACGTTGTCATGCAGCGATAAGGATCGTAATCTCTGAATGGAGGAAAGA